>NC_081570.1:108434092-108452016 GCF_022355385.1 Mustela nigripes | reverse complement strand
TCCTAGAACTTTCCTTTTGGAAACATAAATAACACTTCTATTCATTCTTTCACAAGAAATCTTTCAAAAACATGAATAAAGATATCACATATATCAAATCTTCTTTATTTCAGGTTAAATATGTCCATTTTCTTCATAATTCCAAATGATTACCATTTTGGTCCCTCTTTATGAACATGTTTCAATATGTCATTTTGGCAATCATAATACTTCAAAGATGAGCATACAATCTGAGGATACACTGACACCATTATCTTTCTTGGTCTAAGCCCTACAATTCCATGAAGTTAACCTGAGATGTAGTTCACAGATGCATTAAATGCTGGCAGCTGCATCACACCTTGGCACACAAATACTGATATGAATCTTCATTTTCTCTAAACTTGAATATTTACAGTTGATTTTTAAAAACTATGTACAGGATTTAAAAACAGGGTGGAATTATTCAGGATAGGCTTCCCAAAAAAGACATTTCTAGTCATCTCATGAAACATTGATGGGTGTGTGTCTTGAGAACTGAGGCTTGGAAGAGATGATGGACACTAATGATGAAGCATGAATATTTTCTTTTTTGGATATTAAGTAATATATAAATTTAATGAAAGATTCAAAAGGAACATTGATGAAATCGGCCAGAAAGCAAAATTTGAAACACAAAATTTGACACATAGGACAGATAAGAGAATGAGAAGAATAATAAAACATGACCCAACTTATGGGCATTTCTGTAAGTGCGTATGACATTGGACAGAATATATATTTATTATTAAGTTGATTTTATAAAAGAACTATTTCTTTCTTTTTTGTTAAATTTCTTTTCAGCGTAACAGAATTTATTGTCTTTGCACCACACCCAGTGCTCCATGCAATACATGCCCTCCATAATACCCACCACCTGGTTCCCCCAACCTCCCACCCCCACCACTTCAAACCTCTCAGATTGATTTTTCAGAGTCCATAGTCTCTCATGGTTCAGCTCCCTTTCCAATATCCCTCAACTCCCTTCTCCTCTCCAACTCCCATTGTCCTCCATGAAACCATATGATAATTGACTCTCTCTGCTTGACTTGTTTCACTCAGCATCATCTCTTCCAGTCCCATTCATGTTGATATAAAAGTTGGGTATTCATCCTTTCTAATGGAGGCATAATACTCCATAGTGTATATGGACCACATCTTCCTTATCCATTCATTCGTTGAAGGGCATCCTGGTTCTTTCCACAGTTTGGTGACCGTGGCCATTGCTGCTATAAACATTGGGGTACAGATGGCCCTTTTTTTCACTACATCTATATCTTTGGGGCAAATACCCTGTAGTGCAATTGCAGGGTCATGGGGAAGGTCTATTTTTAATTTCTTGAGGAATCTCCACACTGTTCTTCAAAGTGGCTTCACCAACTTGGATTCCCACCAACAGTGTAAGAGGGTTCCCCTTTCTCCACATCCCTTCCAACACATGTTTTTTCCTGTCTTGCTAATTCTGGCCATTCTAACTGGTGTAAGGTGATATCTCAATGTGGTTTTAATTTGAATCTCCCTGATGGCTAGTGATGAACATTTTTTCATATGTCTGATAGCCATATGTATGTCTTCATTGGAGAAGTGTCAGTTCATATCTTCTGCCCATTTTTTGATATAATTATCTGTTTTGCGTGTGTTGAGTTTGAGAAGTTCTTTATAGATCCTGGATATCAAGCTTTTGTCTGTACTGTCATTTGCAAATATCTTCTCCCATTCCGTGGGTTGCCTCTTTGTTTTCTTGACCCTTTCCTTTGCTGTGCAGAAGCTTTTGATTTTTATGAAGTCCCAAAAGTGCATCTTTACTTTTGTTTCCTTTGCCTTTGGAGACATAGCTTGAAAGAAATTGCTGTGGCTGATATCGAAGAGATTACTGCCCATGTTCTCCTCTAGGATTCTGATGGATTCCTGTCTCACGTTGAGGTCTTTTATCCATTTTGAGTTTATCTTTGTGTACGGTGTAAGAGAATGGTCGAGTTTCATTCTTCTACATAAAGCTCTCCAGTTTTCGCAGCACCATTTGTTGAAGAGACTGTCTTTTTTACCACTGTATATTTTTTCCTGTTTTCTCGAAGATTATTTGCCCGTAGAGCAGAGGGTCCATATCTGGGCTCACTACTCTGTTCCACTGGTCTATGTGCCTGTTTTTATGCCAGTACCATGCTGTCTTGGTGATCACAGCTTTGTAGTAAAGCTTGAAATCAGGTAGCGTAATGCCCCCAGTTTAATTTTGTTTTTCAACATTTCCTTAGTTATTCGGGGTCTCTTCTGATTCCATACAAATTTTTGGATTATTTGCTCCAGCTCTTTGAAAAATACTGGTGGAATTTTGATCGGAATGGCATTAAAGGTATAGGTTGATCTAGGCAGTATAGACATTTTAACAATGTTTATTCCTCTGATCCAAGAGCATGGTATGGTCTTCCTTCTTTTTGTGTCTTCTTCAATTTCTTCCATGAGTGTTCTGTAGTTCCTCGAGTACATATTCTTTACCTCTTTGGTTAGGTTTATTCCCAGGTATCTTGTGGTTCTTGGTGCCATAGTAAA
The DNA here is from genome assembly GCF_022355385.1 of Mustela nigripes. Lineage (NCBI taxonomy): Eukaryota > Metazoa > Chordata > Mammalia > Carnivora > Mustelidae > Mustela > Mustela nigripes. The sequence goes on along the minus strand of NC_081570.1, from coordinate 108,449,451 downwards.
CGGAATTGATTCTCTAATTTCCCTTTCTGTATTTTCATTGTTAGTGTATAAGAAAGCCACTGATTTCTTTACGTTGAGTTTGTATCCTACCATGTTACTGAATTGCCATATGAGTTTTTATAGTAGTTTGGGGGTGGAGTCTTTTGGGTTTTCCGTATAAAGAATCATGTCATCTGCGAAGAGAGAGAGTTTGACTTCTTCATTGCCAATTTGGATACCTTTCATTTCTCTTTGTTGTCTGATTGCTGTTGCTAGGATTTCTAATACTATGTTGAACAAGAGTGGTGAGAGTGGGCATCCCTGTTGTGTTCTTGATCTCAACAGGAAGGCTGTGAGCTTTTTCCCATTGAGGATGATATTTGCTGTGGGTCTTTCATAGATAGACTTTATGAAGTTCAGGAATGTTCCCTCTATCCCTATACTTTGAAGTGCTTTAATCAGGAACGGATGCTGGATTTTTTCAAAAGCTTTTTCTGCATCAATTGAGAGGACCATGTAGTTCTTCTCTCTTCTCTTATTGATTTGTTCTATCACATTAATTGATTTGTGGATGTTGAACCATCCTTGTAGCCCAGGGATGAATCCCACTTGGTCATGATGGATAATATTTTTAATGTGCTCTTGGATCCTGTTTGTTAGGATCTTGTTGAGAATCCTGGCATCCATATTCATCAGTGATATTGGTCTGAAATTCTCCTTTTTGGTAGGGTCTTTGCCTGGTTTGGGGATCAGGGTAATGCTGGATTCATAGAAAGATTCTGGAACTTTTCCTTCTGGTCCAGTTTTTTGAAACAGCTTCAACAGACTAGGTATTATTTCTTCTTTGAATGTTTGGTAGAATTCCCCAGGGAATCCATCAGGTCCTGGGCTCTTGTTTTTTGGGAGGTTTTTGATCACTGCTTCAATCTTGTTACTAGATATTGGTTTATTCAGGTCGTCAATTTCTTCCTGGTTCAATTTTGGGAGTATATAGTTTTCCAGGAATGCATCCATTCATCTTGGTTGCTTAGCTTATTGACATATAACTGTTTATAATAACTTCTGATGATTGTTTCTACTTCCTTGGTGTTAGTTGTGATCTCTCCCTGTTCATTCATAATATTATTAATTTGAGCTTTCTCTCTTTTCTTTTGGATTAGTGTGGCCAATGGTTTATCAATGGTTCTTTCAAAAAAACAGTTTCTAGTTTCATTGATATGTTCTTCTGTATCTCTATTTTCTATCTCATTGACCTCTGCTCTAATCTTGATTATTTCACCTCTTGTGTGTGAAGTTGGCTTAATTTGTTGTTGATTCTCCAGTTCTTTAAGGTGTAGAAACAGCTGCTGTGTTCTGGATTTTTCAATTTTTTTGAGGGAGGCTTGGATGGCTATGTATTTCCATCTTAGGACAGCCTTTGCTGTATCCCATAGGTTTTGGACTGAGGTGTTTTCATTGTCATTGGTTTCCATGAACTGTGTAAGTTCTTCTTTGATCTCCTGGTTGAGCCAAGCATTCAATTCAAACATCTTTAGCTTCCAGGTGTTTGAGTTCCTTCCAAACTTTTCCTTGTGGTTGAGTTCCAGTTTCAAATAATTGTGATCTGAGAATAATCAGGGAATAATCTCAATCTTTTAGTATTGGTTGAGCCCTTATTTGTGATCCAGTGTGTGATCTATTCTGGAGAAGGTTCCATGTGCACGTGAGAAGAATGAATATTCTGTTGTTTTAGGTGGAATGTTCTGTATATTTCTATGAGGTCTATCTGGTCCAATGTGTTATTTAATGCTTTTGTTTCTTTATTGATTTTCTGCTTGGATGATCTATTACTGAGAGTGCCATGTTAAGATTGCCTTCTATTAATGTATTCATATCAATATGACTCTTTATCTTGATTAACAGTTTTCTTCTGTAATTGGCTGCTCCCATATTGGGAGCATAGATATTTACAATTGTTAGAACTTCTTCATGGATAGTCTCTTTAAGAATTATATAGTGTCCTTCTGTATCTCTGACTACAGTTTGTAGTTTAAAATCTAACTTATCTGATATGAGAATCACTACCCCAGCCTTCTTTTGAGGTCCATTGGCATGAAAGATGCTTCTCCATCCCTTTACTTTTAGTCTGGGTGTATCCTTAGGTTCGAAATGGGTCTCTTGTAGACAAGATATCAATGGGTCCTATCGTTTTATTTAATCTGCAACCCTGTTTCATTTTATGGGCGCATTTGGGCCATTCTCAGTGAGAGTGATTATTATTTTTTTAATTTTTTATAAAAATATATTTTTATCCCCAGGGGTACAGGTCTGTGAATCACCAGGTTTACACACTTCACAGCACTCACTAAAGCACATACCCTCCCCTATGTCCATAATCCCACCCCCTCGCCCAACAGCCCTCCCCCCAGCAACCCTCAGTTTGTTTTGTGAGATTAAGAGTCACTTATGGTTTGTTCCCCTTCCAATTCCATCTTGTTTCATTGATTCTTCTTCTACCCACTTAAGCCCACATGTTGCATTACCACTTCCTCATATCAGAGAGATCATATGATAGTTGTCTTTCTCTGTTTGACTTATTTTGCTAAGCATGATACGCTCTAGTTCCATCCATGTTGTCGCAAATGGCAAGATTTCATTTCTTTTGATGGCTGCATAGAATTCCATTGTGTATATATATCTCATCTTCCTTATCCATTCATCTGTTGAAGTACATCCAGGCTCTTCCCATAGTTTGGCTATTGTGGACATTGCAGCTATAAACATTCGGGTGCACGTGCCCCTTTGGATCACTACGTTTGTATCTTTAGGGTAAATACCCAGAAGTGCAATTGCTGGATCATAGGGCAGTTCTATTTTCAACATTTTGAGGAACCTCCAGGCTGTTTTCCAGAGTGGCTGCAACAGCTTGCATTCCCACCAACAGTGTAGGAGGGTTCCCCTTTCTCTGCATCCTCGCCAGCATCTGTCATTTCCTGACTTGTTTATTTTAGCCATTCTGACTGGTGTGAGGTGATACCTCATTGTGGTTTTGATTTGTATTTCCCTGATGCTGAGTGATATGGAGCGCTTTTTCATGTGTCTGTTGGCCATCTGGATGTCTTCTTTGCAGAAATGTCTGTTCCTGTCCTCTGCCCATTTCTTGATTGGATTATTTGTTCTTTGAGTATTGAGTTTGCTAAGTTCTTTATAGATTTTGGACACTAGTCCTTTATCTGATATGTCGTTTGCAAATATCTTCTCCCATTCTGTCAGTTGTCCTTTGATTTTGTTCACTGTTTCCTTTGCTGTGCAAAAGCTTTTGATCTTGATGAAATCCCAGTCATTCATTTTTGCCCTTGCTTCCCTTGCCTTTGGCGTTGTTCCTAGGAAGATGTTGCTGTGGCTGAGGTCGAAGAGGTTGCTGCCTGTGTTCTCCCCAAGGATTTTGATGGATTCCTTTCGCACATTGAGGTCCTTCATCCATTTTGTGTCTATTTTCGTGTGTGGTGTAAGGAAATGGTCCAATTTCATTTTTCTGCATGTGGCTGTCCAATTTTCCCAGCACCATTTATTGAAGAGGCTGTCTTTTTTCCATTGGACATTCTTTCCTGCTTTGTCGAAGATTAGTTGACCGTAGAGTTGAGGGTCTATTTCTGGGCTCTCTATTCTGTTCCATTGATCTATGTAGCTGTTTTTGTGCCTGTACCATGCTGTCTTGATGATGACAGCTTTGTAATAGAGCTTGAAGTCTGGAATTATGATGCCACCAACTTTGGCTTTCTTTTTCAATATCCCTTTGGCTATTCGAGGTCTTTTCTGGTTCCATATAAATTTTAGAATTATTTGTTCCTTTTCTTTGAAAAAGATGGATGGTACTTTGATAGGAATTGCATTAAATGTGTAGATTGCTTTAGGTAGCATAGACATTTTCACAATATTTATTCTTCCAAGCTAGGAGCATGGAACATTTTTCCATTTCTTTGTGTCTTCCTCAATTTCTTTCATGAGTACTTTATACTTTTCTGAGTATAGATTCTGTGCCTCTTTGGTTAGGTTTATTCCTAGGTATCTTATGGTTTTGGGTGCAATTGTAAATGGGATGGACTCCTTAATTTCTCTTTCTTCTGTCTTGTTGTTTGTGTGGAGAAGTGCAACTGATTTTATATCCTGACACTTTACTGACTTACTGTATAAGTTCTAGCAGTTTTGGTGTGAGGTCTTTTGGGTTTTCCACATATAGTATCATATCATCTGCGAAGAGTAATAATTTGACTTCTTCTTTGCCGATTTGGATGTCTTTAAATTCCTTTTGTTGTCTTATTGCTTAGGCTAGGACCTCTAGTGTTATGTTGAATAGCAGTGGTGATAATGGACATCCCTGTCGTGTTCCTAAACTTAGCGGAAAAGCTTTCAGTTTTTCTCCATTGAGAATGATATTTGTGGTGGGTTTTTCATAGATGGCTTTGATGATTTTGAGGTATGTGCCCTCTATCCCTACACTTTGAAGAGTTTTGATCAGGAAGGGATGCTGTACTTTGTCAAATGCTTTTTCAGCATCTATTGAGAGTATCATATGGTTCTTGTTCTTTCTTTTATTGATGTGTTGTATCACATTGACTGATTTGCGGATGTTGAACCAACCTTGGAGCCCTGAAATAAATCCCACTTGGTCGTGGTGAAGAATCCTTTTAATGTACTGTTGAATACTACTGGCTAGTATTTTGGTGAGAATTTTCGCATCTGTGTTCATCAAGGATATTGGTCTATAGCTCTCTTTTTTGATGGGATCCTTATCTGGTTTTGGGATCAAGGTGATGCTGGCCTCAGAGAATGCGTTTGAAAGTTTTCCTTCCATTTCTATTTTTTGGAACAGTTTCTAGAGAATAGGAATTAATTCTTCTTTAAATGTTTGGTAGAATTACCCCGGGAAGCCGTCTGGCCCTGGGCTTTTGTTTGTTTGGAGATTTTTAATGACTGTTTCTATCTCCTTACTGGTTATGGGTCTGTTCAGGCTTTCTATTTCTTCCTGGTTCAGTTGTGGTAGTTTATATGTTTCTAGGAATGCATTCATTTCTTCCAGATTGTCAAATTTGTTGGTGTAGAGTTGCTCATAGTATGTTCTTATAATAGTTTGTATTTCTTTGGTGTTAGTTATGATCTCCCTCTTTCATTCATGATTTTATTTATTTGGGTCCTTTCTCTTTTCTTTTTGATAAGTCGGGCCACGGGTTTATCAATTTTATTAATTCTTTCAAAGAACCAGCTCCTAGTTTCGTTGATTTGTTCTATTGTTTTTTTGGTTTCTATTTCATTGATTTCTGCTCTGATCTTTATGATTTCTCTTCTCCTGCTGGGCTTAGGGTTTCTTTATTTTTCTTTCTCCCGTTCCTTTAGGTGTAGGGTTACGTTGTGTACCTGAGACCTTTCTTGTTTCTTAAGAAAGGCTTGTACCGCTATATATTTTCCTCTCAGGACTGCCTTTGTTGTGTCCCACAGATTTTGAACCGTTGTATTTTCATTATCATTTGTTTCCATGATTTTTTTCAATTCTTCTTTAATTTCCCGGTTGACTCATTCATTCTTTAGAAGGATGCTGTTTAGTCTCCATGTATTTGGGTTCTTTCCAAACTTCCTTTTGTGGTTGAGTTCTAGCTTTAGAGCATTGTGTTCTGACAATATGTAGGGAATGATCCCAATCTTTTGATACCGGTTGAGTCCTGATTTAGGACCAAGGATGTGATCTATTCTGGAGAATGTTCCATGCGCACTAGAGAAGAATGTGTATTCTGTTCCTTTGGGATGAAATGTTCTGAATATATCTGTGATGTCCATCTGGTCCAGTGTGTCGTTTAAGGCCTTTATTTCCTTGCTGATCTTTTGCTTGGATGATCTGTCCATTGCAGTGAGGGGAGTGTTAACGTCCCCTAATATTATTGTATTATTGTTTATGTGTTTCTTTGATTTTGTTATTAATTAGTTTATATAGTTGGCTGCTCCCACGTTGGGAGCATCGATATTTAAAATTGTTAGATCTTCTTTTTGGACAGCCCCGTTGAGTATGATATAGTGTCCTTCCTCATCTCTTATTATAGTCTTTGGCTTAAAATCTAATTGATCTGATATAAGGATTGCCACTCCTGCTTTCTTCTGATGTCCATTAGCATGATAAATTCTTTTCCACCCCCTCACTTTCAATCTGGAGGTGTCTTTGTGCTTAAAATGAGTTTCTTGGGGGCAACATATAGATGGGTTTTGTTTTTTTATCCATTCTGATACCCTGTGTCTTTTGACAGGGGCATTTAGCCCATTAACATTCAGGGTAACTATTGAGAGATATGAATTTAGTGCCATTGTGTTGCCTGTAAGGTGACTGTTACTGTATATGGTCTCTGTTCCTTTCTGATCTACCACTTGTAGGCTCTCTCTTTGCTTAGAGGACCCCTTTCAATATTTCCTGTAGATCGGTTTGGTGTTTGCAAATTCTTCAGTTTTTGTTTGTCCTGGAAGCTTTTAATCTCTCCTTCTATTTTCAATGATAGCCTAGCTGGATATCGTATTCTTGGCTGCATGTTTTTCTCGTTTAGTTCTCTGAAAATATCATGCCAGCTTTTTCTGGCCTGCCAGGTCTCTGTGGATAAGTCTGCTGCCAATCTAATATTTTTACCATTGTATGTTACAGACTTCTTTTCCCGGGCTGCTTTCAGGATTTTCTCTTTGTCATTGAGACTTGTAAATTTTACTATTAGGTGACGGGGTGTGGGCCTATTCTTATTGATTTTGAGGGGCATTCTCTGAACCTCCTGAATTTTGATGCTCGTTCCCTTTGCCATATTGGGGAAATTCTCCCCAATAATTCTCTCCAGTATACCTTCTGCTCCCCCCTCTCTTTCTTCTTCTTCTGGAATCCCAATTATTCTAATGTTGTTTCATCTTATGGTGTCACTTTTCTCTCGAATTCTCCCCTCATGGTCCAGTAGCTGTTTGTCCCTCTTTTGCTCAGCTTCTTTATTCTCTTTTATTTGGTCTTCTATATCACTAATTCTTTCTTCTGCCTCATTTATCCTTGCAGTGAGAGCCTCCATTTTTTATTGCACCTCATTAATAGCTTTTTTGATTTCAACTTGTTTACATTTTAGTTCTTTTATTTCTCCATAAAGGGCTTTTATATCTCTCAAGAGGGTTTCTCTCATATCTTCCATGCCTTTTTCGAGTCCGGCTAGAACCTTGAGAATTGTCATTCTGAACTCTAGATCTGACATATTACCAATGTCTGTATTGATTAGGTCCCTAGCCTTTGGTACTGCCTCTTGTTCTTTTTTTTGTGGTGAATTTTTCTGTCTTGTCATTTTGTCCAGATAAGAGTATACGAAGGAGCAAGGATAATACTAAAAGGGTGGCAACAACCCCAGGAAAATATGCTTTAACCAAATTAGAAGAGATCCCAAATCGTGAGGGGGGATAAAGGGGATAAGAAGAGTTTCAAAAAGGAAGAAAGAAAAAAAAAAGAAAAAAAAGAAAAGAAAAGAATTAAAAGAAAACAAATAAGAAAAATATAAAAAAGAAAAAAAATATATATTAGATAAACTAGTTAAAAAACGTTAAAAAAGAAAATGGTAAAAGTTAAAAAAAAAATTAACCAGAAGGCGAGAACAAAAACAAAAAATGAAAAAGAAAAAAATTAAATTAACTGCAAGACTAAAAAAAAAAATCACAGGGAGAAAGCCATGAGGTCTGTGCTTTGCTTTCTCCTCCTCTGGAATTCTGCTGCTCTCCTTGGTATTGAAACCGCACTCCGTGGTAGGTGAACTTGGTCTTGGCTGGATTTCTTGTTGATCTTCTGGGGGAGGGGCCTGTTGTAGTGATTCTCAAGTGTTTTTGCCCCAGGTGGAATCCCACCGCCCTTACCAGGGGCCGGGTGAGTAATCCGCTCGGGTTTGCTTTCAGGAGCTTTTGTTCCCTGAGCGCTTTCCGTAGAGTTCCGGAGGACAGGAATACAAATGGCGGCTTCCTGGTCTCCAGCCCGGAGGAGCCAAGAGCCCGGGGCCCCACTCCTCAGTGCGCCCTCAGAGAACAGCACCCAGTTACTCTCGTCTGCCTGACCTTCGGCCGCGCTCTGAGCTCACCGAGCCTGTGGCTGGTTCAAGGTAACACCGAGCTGTGAGCTTACTGTCAGCTCTGTCTCTGTAGTGGTTTTTCCCGTTCTAGTTCTCGTAAGCTCTGGGACACTCAGACACCCCCGATCCTTCTTTGACCCTGTGGGACCTGAGACCACGCTGACCCCGCATGGGCTTCGCCCTGGTTTAGCATCTGGAGCGATGTCCCTCAGTGGGACAGACTTTGTCCTGATTTTGTGCTCCGTTGCTCCGCTGCTTGCCGGGAGCTGGCCCCTCGCCCCTGGGGTCTATCTTCCTGTCGCTTTGGATTCACTTCTCCGCCAGGCCTACCTTTCAGAAAGTGGTTGTTTTTCTGTTTCCAGAATTGCTGTTCTTCTTCTCTTCAATCTGCTGATGGATTTGCAGGTGTTTGCAATCTTTAGATAAGCTATCTAGCTGATCTCCTGCTAGCTGAAGTAGTCTCAGCCTGCTACTTCTCCGCCATCTTGACTCCTCCCTGTGAGAGTGATTATTGAGAGTAACATTTTTACTGATGTCGTGTTACCTGTGATGTCTTTGTTTCTATAGATTGTCTCCATATATTTCTGTTCAATGATATTCTTAGGATTTTTCCTCTTTTATAGAACTGCTGCCTTAATATTTCCTGCAGTGTCAGCTTGGTGGTCACAAACTCTTTTAAACCTTGCCGGTCTTGGAAGCTCTTTATCTCTCCACCCATTTTGAATGCCATTTTGAATGCTTGATAAAGTATTATTGGCTGCATTTTCTTCTCATTTAGTGCCCTGAATATATCTTGCCAGCCCTTTCTGGCTTGCCAGATATCTGTGGACAGGTCTAGCATTATTCTTATGGGCTTTCCTCTGTATGTAAGGAGCTTCTTTGTCCAAGCTGCCTTCAAGAGAGACTGTCTACAGTTATAATTCCTCATTCTTACTATCAGGTGTCTTGAGAACTTTTGAGAATCTATAATCTTGGGGGTAGACCATTCTGCCTCTAGTACATGAATGCTGGTTCCTTTCAGAAGATTAGGAAAATTTTCATGGAGAACTTGTTCTACTACATCTTCTAAACTTCTTTCTTTCTCTTTGAGAAACTTTCTTTTTCATTGAGAGCTTTGTGAACCTCTTCCCTGGTAGCTTTCAGCTCAGCCCTAACATTGTGAACATCTTCCCTGGTCATTTGCAGTTCGGCCCTTATCTTTCCATTTGGTCCTCCATGACTTTCTCCATCCTAGCTATTGCCTGGATAATTGTTAGCAGGAATACCTTCTTGTACCCAAAACCTCAACAGCGGTGGCTGTCTGGGCAGCTCCAGACCATCAGTGTCCAAGCAATGATAGGACACTGAGATTTTCCCATTGGCCCAGGCTGGGAGTGCCTAGACTTTCCAGGTTTGAGAGCACCCGGCTGGCGCCTGCACAAGCCTCTCTTAGGGGAGGGTGTTGGGCGTGACTCAGACTCTGGTAGTGAGGTGCAGCACACACATGGGGACTGTAAAAAGGTTGTGGTTCAGCAGGATGGCGAAGCTACCAGCCCCTTTCGGGAGCTGCACCCCACATGTTCTCAGACGCGTTCATGGCTCAGGGACCAAGACCTGGTTTTTTCGCCACACTCTCTCTGGCCCAGTGCCAGGGGACGTAAGCCCCTGTCCCTAACCACCTCAATTCCCACAATTTCCCCCCACTATCCTTTGCTCTTTTTGAGTGCTTTCAACCAGACCCCAAGTTAATGCTGGTGCCCAGTCACAGGGCACTCTCGTATTGGGGTATTGCTTTCCAATGGGTCACTTCTGGTGGCTCCCTCCCCCTTTTGTTTATCTTCTGATATCACGCGGATGTTCCCACTCTGCTTTACCTGCCCACTGGCATCTTCTGCCCCCGTAGAGATCCAGAAGTGTATAATTCTAACCTCAGGCTGATATCATGGGTAATCAGAGTTCTTTGGTAGGTAATCAGCTCCCTTTAGGGTACAGGTTGAAACGGCGCCTCCTCCTACTTCCCCGCCATCTTGTCTCCTCCCACATGAATATTTTCTAATGGTAGGATGGAATACAGAAAGGGATGGAGAAGTGAATTAAAGAAAGTAATATGTCAGCTAAAACCCGATTTATCATTACTCACTGTTTTGCTTTCTTCTTTGTCCATACACCATTTGCTAATCCTATTTCCAAGCCTTTTACCTCTTTCTTCAATACTGGGGAGTTTGTCTCCAAAGCACCTTAGACCCTGATTATGCCAGTTTTCAAACTGTATTTTTTTCAACATATATTACTGTTTTTCTGAAACAAAAAAATAAACTTAGTAAAGAAAGTTTTGAAAGTATAGAAAAACACCTTTGATCTGAATTCTATATATAGCTATTTATAGGCATATATATTTATATCACTGAATTAAATACCTAAATATATGTATATATTTATGTCACTATATGTATTTATCTAAGTTGTTTATATATATAGTAACATTTTTCTTTTCTTCCCTAAAGATTGTACTTCCCAGCAATAACTATTGCATTTTACTTGTCTGAGTCCATTCTTTAGGCTACATATTCTTTGACTATGTCAACTGAATTTATTCAAGTTTGTTAAACCCATGATCAAAGTTAAAGTCTTTATGATGATGAGATCCAATAAGTATTCACTCTTACCAGGCAAAATTTCAATATGCAGTCAGCATTGCATATGATATATCATATAGAAATAATACATAAGGGTGGAAAGGCGAATTCATTAGCCCATAACACAGATAAGTGAGAAAATATTTTTGCCTGAAAAAAAAACTGGGCATAGACTTAGAAATTTTTATTCCAGTTAGACTTTTTAAAAATTACTCTGGGAATTAAGCTTCAGTTGCACCCTGACATGAATTTTGCCTGAAGACACAGTGTTGTTTAGCCTTTTGTGCATCTCAGCAGCATGCAACAGCACTAAAAATGAAAACTGAATTCAACTATAGCAACAAACCTTGTCCTGTAGGGTAGACAGAACAAAAGGAACCAGGAGAACAAGTGTTAGAAATGATAAAAGCTCAGTATCTTGGCAATCTTTTTTAATGTATCCTTTTTAAAAAAATGGATAATATTGTGATCTATTTCTAACTTATTTATCACTTGATAAGTGATAGCAACATTATAACAACAGAAACTGTTTGTCATTTTAACATTATAAGTATTTCTTAAATGCAGTAATACTTGGTTTATTTTACTTTATTTCATTTGTTTAGTTTTGCTGTACTGGGAAAAAATCCTTAAAGAGGTACTTACTGGATTAACTCAACTATGCTGCCTGACTGACAGGTCACTAATTTGTCTATTTTCTTTTTTAATTTTGAGAAATATTTCTTAATGTTTCTATTTGAGAAAAACTGGAGACAATATAACTTCAGCCTCCTCTTGTTAGCTTTTAATATGTCTGGATGAAGACTCTTGGATTTAACTTATTAGTCTAAGCCTATCTGTAAAATACATTTACAAAGCGATTGGTAAAGGCATAAGTAAACAGGGTCACTGAAAGACTAACAGGTCCTTAATTAAGTTCCACAAATACTAAATGCCATTTCTGTGCAGGGCACTGTACTGGGTGCTAGCTCTATAGGTATAGATAAATATGAAAAAGTCCCAGCCCTTGTGTAGTTCATAGACCAATAGCAAATAATATTCTCTTATAATTTTTATGGTTTATATCTTTTAAAGATCTTTTACATCAAAAATGAAGTGAATAACTTATGGTTTATTTATGCATCATTCATAACTAGCTGGCCTCTTAGACATTGTTCAGAAGGAGTGCTAACCTTTGTTAAATTCATACATCTCTGCTCCTCCTCTTCCATCAAGGCTATGAACTGTGGATGCTCAAACTAGCTCAAAGGCAAATAAAAAAAACCTCTGTAAAGCATGCCTCCTTCTTTATTCACCAAGTGCGACTGGCGGGTTGAGTCAGACCAACTAAAACCTTCTCTCGAGTTTATGAAAATCAGACCAGGAATTTCACATGAGGCTATGTAATATATGTAGTGCTCTAAATTTCTTCTTCTTTTTTCTATGAAGGCATGAATACCTTTTCTTTTTAAAAGTAAACTTTATACCCAGTGTAGGCCTTGAACTGAGAGACCCTGAGATCAAGAGTGACATGCTATACCAACAGAACCAGCCAGGGGCCCCTTAAATTTCTGGATATAGATTCTTACTCTCCTATGATCACCATCTGGCATATCCTAATTAAATTAATAAAAGCAAATGTGTGTGGTGCTCTTCATCTTTTTTTCTATGTGTTTTCTTTTTCTGTTCAGTTTTTTTTTTTTTTTTAACTATTTCACTATGCCTAGCACAGTAAATACTTGTCAAACCTGTGAGGGAATGAATGAATGGACGAATGAATGAATGAATGAATGATGCTTTACCCTTTCTGCCAGATCTTGGAGAGCATTTCCCACCTGTGTTTGCTCTCTGTGCTATTCTTTTTGAATGATGTCCCAACGCTGTGATTGCAGTTGAATCATCCCCCAACCCACAGACTGTAGAGGAGTGTCTTCAGAAGCTCTCTGTTGTCTGTTGTTTCCTCACATTTCTCATGCTTGGGAGGTGCTTTCTGTGTTTTTGCATTTTGTGAAACACTCCAAAGCACAGTGATCTCTAGTAGCTGTCTAGAATATATCTAAACCTTTCAAGTTTAAATTCTTCAATTTTGTTTTATTATTTCAATGTTGTCTTCCCATCCCCCCTTATGAGTCTTTAGATTTAAAAATTCTACCTCCACTAAAGTTTACAGATGTATTGAGCACTTTGGACCTATCACCCTAATTCTCACTGTCACTTTAGGATGTAGACATAAGAAAACAGAGACTCCAGGGGGGTGGTCATGGCTCAGCCCTGCAGCTGAGATGGTAGAGCCTGATTTCAGAGGAGCTCTATGCCTGCTAAAGTGGGTGCTTTTCCACCCTGCTGTGCATCATCACCTGGCCCAGTTTTTGCCGCCTTCTGCCTTCATGTACTTGAAAGACGAAAACACTGATTCATGAAATGCCTTGACATTGATCACCCTCTCAGGAGAAATATGAACCTTCCCATTAAGTTTTCTTGCCCCTGTTGTGTCATGAGGACTTTCATATGATTCCTTAATGAAGGAGCTGCATGCAGTGGTGGGAGTTGTCATGTGCAAGCATGGATTGGCACTTGGCGATGCTTAATTATATATCCTGCTTCCCAATAATGTTCAAATCCCCTCTGGTTATTTTCATCTTCTGTTCTCTTATTTTCACTGCATGAAATGCCATTCTGAGTCTTCCTCCTCTCCAAAGCAAGTCAAGCATTGCCAGTGGCCTGGCCTGCACTTTGAGGTTTTCAATATCACTTTTTTCTGTCACATTTTATAGCACTGTTCCTCTTGCTATCGCTTCCTGGAGAAACCTTTATAAATTTTAAATCTCATCTTTGGTTTGTCTTCTAGTGTCAAAATGATGTTATCTGCATAAGGCATCTAGGTTTATTAACTACCTCCAATAGCATCTCTTTTTTATGACATTCCCATTTGTCTTTCCAATTTGTTATTTATTTTCTTTTGAGAGGGTCTACAGAGCACACACTAAAATAAAGGACTGTGAGGGTACACTTGCCTCATGCTCCTTGTCACATTATTTCTTCCCCACCCACTGAGCATTAGAGCATGGGTCACTTTGATATCTAACATCCTCACTTATTTTAGCAGCTTATCTGGGAAACACTATTTTGGATCCAGATTTAAAGAAAGAATTACTGTAATTAAACAGCAAATCCATATTTTTGAATAAATGAACTAATAATTTTTCCACCTCTCAATTTTGGCCTGTTTCAGATTTCCTCTGAATTTCACAATCAGCTATTTTTGGATCTCTGATATATCATTTGCCCTGTGTGTCATGCCTTCTGCTAAGCTTGCCAGCTTTTGCAGTGAGATGTCTATGTAAGTTTTGTGATCAGTATTCAGTTTTGGTCCTGGTCTCTGGGTTTTAATGCTTTTCTTCTCTCCCTTGTAATTATTATTGGTAGTTTTTCTTGTGCTGACTTTTTGACCTTCTATTCATACACCTTTAATCCAAAAGCTTTTTAGAATTCCTCTTGTTTTAAGAGCTGAAAGACTCAGCAGAGAACTATCAAATGTCAAACCCAAGAGAAACATCAAACTCTAACTTAACTTAATCATTCTGTGCAATTTTTTAAAAAAGATTTTATTTATTTGACAGAGGGAAAGAGACCACAAGTAGGCAGAGAGGCAGGCAGAAAGAGAGGGAAGCAGGCCCCCTGCTGAGCAGGCAGCCTATGCTGGGCTTGATCCCAAACCCTGGGATCATGACCTGAGCTGAAGGCAGAGGCTTAACCCACTGAGCCACCCAGGCGCCCCCAACTCTGTGCAATTTTTGAGTTCATATATTTGCCATAGAATAATTCTTAACTCTTGATTAATTCCTTGACATTGGTACATATTGCTTCTGTTTTATGTGACATTTTTTATTTATGTATCATTTTCTTTCTTAAAGAACATCTTCTTGATTTTTCATTTCTCTTTCTGTACCATGTTATTGCCCATTTTTAATATGTTAAAAATCAATCCTAATTTCCTCTCCTTTAGAAATTTCATGTTTCCTGTGTGACATTTTATCATTGTCTGGCGTTTTCTTTATACTTTCTACCTTGATGGTATAGACAGACTCTCTCACTTGTATTTAGATTTTTGCTAAGTTAGCTTTAACCTATTTTCTCTCCTTTGCTCTTCTGTTCTTGCTTTCTCCATCAAATGTTTTTGCAGTCTTATAGACTATTGACTTTCTTCTTGAAAGCCTTATCTTTACTCAGCACCTTTTAAAATCTTTCTTCATATCACTTTTAACTTTTTCACTTACTCTCTGACATCTTAAAAGGACCATCTAACCTTCACTCTCTTAATCAATCCTCCTAGAAGTTCTTCCTGTTCTAGCAACTCATCCTCTGTTTACCATTATAGATTAATTCTTTTAGCTGTAAAACTATCCTACAAAAACCTTTATAAACTTTTTTCAAAGGAAAGATTATCTGCTATTGATTATAAAAAAAGGAAAAGGACTGAGGAAGAGAAGCAGGTTTCCCATGAAATCTGACTGGAATGGTTCTGCCTGGAAAGGTTTTAGGCCATTCAGATACTCATGCACTTTTTTTTTTAAATTTTTATTTTTTATAAACATATAATATATTTTTTCCCCAGGGATACAGGTCTGTGAATCGCCAGGTTTACTCACTTCACAGCACTCACCTTAGCACATACCCTCCCCAATGTCCATAA
>NC_081570.1:108397396-108433992 GCF_022355385.1 Mustela nigripes | reverse complement strand
CCCCCCCCCCCCCCCCCCCCCCCCCCCCCCCCCCCCCCCCGCCAGCAACTCTCAGTTTGTTTTGTAAGATTACGAGTCACTTATGGTTTGTCTACTCAGGCACTTTTTACTACAACTGGGGCTTTGGAAAGTGAGTCAGACATTACCTCTTTGGACAGACCTGTAAGAGAAGAACAGGGTCTGCAGCTTTAGTATCTGGACTTTGTTATTTTTAATCTTAGGGCTCATCGTCATCATGTCTCCCCTTCAGGTCCAGTGAAATTTATGCCATGCCTCAAATCTTATTCTCCCTTACCTTAAGGCCTTCATGCTGTTTCCTCTTCCTGGAACATTTTGACCTCTCATCCCAACATCCAGTCATTACATTTTATGCATCAGGCTTCAGTTTAGTTGGGTCTTTTCTGTTCTCATTCCTTGGGTGAGTGAGTCCTCTTATGTATTCTCATAACACCTTAAATACATCCCAGTGTAGCTTTTGCCATGTTTTATTATAATTACTTTGTTCTTTATGCCAGTATCTAAGTTTTCTGAGAGCACACACTTATCTCAGAGGCGTCTTCAACATGGCGGCTAGAGGTACAGACTAAAGCCATGACATTTACTGACTTACTGACTTAGGAGAGTTACCCCCTTCTCTGTGCCTCATGTACTCACCCATAAATCAGGGGTGTTATTATACTGTCTTGTCATTTTGTGTTTCTCATAATCAAATGCTTAGAAAAATTTCCAGCCTGACTCATAGTTGAGTACTCTGTAAAGTTTGCTAGGAAGTCTACTATAATAATAGTTCTTACTAATTATTATATATAATTATATGTAATTATATGTTATTATATATAATATATATTACTATATAATTTTATATTATTATTATTAGTCACAGACACAGTTCCAAGATATGTAGCACAATATTTGCCATGGAATAGTGCTAAATCAGTGCTTGTTGAATAAATGAACTAACAAAAGAATGAATGATATTAAAAATTATATATTCAGATAACAACCTAGCAACATAAGAGAATGTATATGATCTAAAAAATGTAAGAATGGGAACCTCCCAAAGGCTGGATTGCTCTCTTTGTTTCCCTTCTGACTGCCAGATATATCTAGAAGGGAGCAGACCTTCCAGGGGAAATGTCCCCTAAAAATAATTGGGCACTGATAATTAGTATGTGCTTTAGTGATATCCTTTGTTATCTCAAGAAACTTCCTTTCTGGCCTCTTTCCAAATCACACTTCTGCCAAATAACATTTATAGCATGATAGGAAGAACTTATTTCTTCTTTCTTCCTATCCATGATAGGAAGAATTTCTTTCTTCCTATAATTTCTTCATGATAGGGAACTTCTTTCATATTTTACCAGCTAAATTCCTCCTTACACACTAATCCTATCAACTCTGTCACATTTTTACTGACTTTGTTACAGAGGGGTAGCTGGGCATGCAAATAAACACCCTCAATCCTATGCTTTTCCAAGTTTCTAGCTATTTTTTGTAAAGACTGTTTGTTGTTGCTGTTATTCTTTCCTTTCCTACCGCCTTTATGGATAAGCAATCAAAATCTTCTCGGTTGTGTGCATAAAAAAGCAATGTTTTTGTACATTCCTCATTCTTCATTTGTCCTTTTGACATATATATATGTTCACGTGTCTAATCACACGTCAGATTTTCCTTTCACCTGCCATAGAATGAGGAAATTAGTGAGATAACATTTTCTAAAACAGCTATATGGTGTTGTTCTCATTTTTTTAATTGTTTACAACAGCACTTATATGTCTATAAATGGATATAGCTCTATCTACATACCTATATGTCTAAGTCAAGGGTCAGCTCAATATGGTCCTGTCAAATCTGGCTGGGCTACCTGTTTTTATACAACCAACCAGCTAAGAATGGTCTTGAATATAATTAAATGGTTGAATAATATTTGACGATAGTGAAAATTATCTACAATTCAAATTTCAGTGTCCATAAATAAAATTTTTTTGGAAACACAGTCATGAACCTTCATTTACATTTGTTTTTGACGGATTTCAGATTTAGCTGAAGAGCTGAGGTCACTACAGAGATCATGCAACCCACAGAGTCTAAAATGTTTACTATTTAGGCCTTTAGAGAAAGAGTTTGTTGATCCACTGCCCTAAATACTTAGGAAAATAGTACTTACTTGAATGTTTGGGATTTAAGGTATATTTTTAGTTTCTAATACTTCTATTCCTTAAAATTTCCACAGTGAATAGATATTATGGCCATATTTAGGGAAAATTGGAAAAATTCATAAAAATTAAAGTACCTCATTGTAGATTCATTAAGAATATTCTGATACGAGTAGGTGGAAATAGCTGCCTTCACTCTGGAGGCCTCCAGACTAGCACAAGAGATGAAGCAATCATTACCAAAGAGAGGGCTGGCTTCCTTTCCAGTCTCCTGTCCCAGTCTTCTCCCCTCATTCCAGGCTTTAGCCACACTCCCTTTCTCTCTCTGCAAATAAACCCAACTCATTCTGTTACTGTGGCCTCTACACTGGCATCTCCCTGGAGAGCCCTTCCTCCAATTTTCACATGGCTGACAACTTTGTCATTCAGAGCCTAGCGCAAATGTCACCTCATGAGAGATCTTTTCTGACTCCTCTGTGTAATGTTATACATTATCACAGTCAGTCTTGATCACATTTTCCTGATTTTTTTTCCCCCTCTATGCACATACCACTCTCTGCTTTATTTCACTTGTTTTATTATATACTTATTGTCTGTGAGAACTAAAAGTCCATAAATGCAGACTCCTTATCAGTCTTCCATCACTTTTCTACCTTAGAACATTGGACAATAGCAAAGGATATAGAAAGACTGAATGAGTAATAGTTGTTTCAATTATAATGTTAATGTGTAATGTTATATGCACATTGAGATCTTGAAGAATCCCAAGGGAAAACCAAATTCCTTCTGGGGAAAGCCTCTCTAGTCAGCAGAATCCCTTGTGTTAATCATCTACTGACAACTTAATTTGGAATTTAACTGTGCCAGTGATGAAAAAAGCCAATGGTTCTTGTATCTGACATGATAATAATGCTGATTGAAGGGAAATATGCAACTGTAAGCAAATTTAGGGAAAACAATTACGAAGAATGCTTTTGAAAAATCATAGGTCCACTAATAATGCTTTATTTTTCTGACCATATGAATGAATGGATGAATATTTACCTAACCAACACCAACAGGATATATTTATTCGATAGCTTATTTGTGAAAAGATAAAATAAGAAGTGTTACCATGTTTAAGAAACAAATAAAATAAAGGAGAGATATTTGTGTAATCAGGTTGTAAAAATGAAATATTATAAAGATAAAATGCATCACCAATATAAATTTAAGATACTATAATAGCAGAATTTATGTTAAAAGAATCATATCCCCAAGTCTTAACTGCTGATGGGAGAAATTTAGGTATCCTGGGAGGTCAAAATGAAGCTAAATTTTTGCAACTTAATCTTTTGCCTATGAGTTTTCTAAATTTTCTTTACTATTAGAGGAGGACAGACAAAACTTATGGCTTAATGAAAAAGGGAGTTTCTTATAATCCATTATTCTTAAGAATGAAGACTTGATCCTCTTTTTCATGTTCTAGTTGTGGGAATGTTGTCTCTGATTCCTTTGCTTTTTCCTATAATATGTATTCATATAACATCTTTCAAAATATATAAAACTAGCTACTGTCAAAAATTAGTGTACTGGACTTGGGCATTCAGAAAAATAAAAATGTGTACAAAGAAGCAAATGCCATAGATGTAGGACAGCTACAGAGTCTTGCCCTTTCTCTAAACATTTTTATCTTTCACATGCTTTTGCATTTCTTTCAGCTAGTAATTCTCATCTACTTTTTTTTTTTTTTTTTGCATACATCCACTTACATTCAACATCAATCTTCTTTTTCAAGGGGTCTATGCGTAAGGATAAAAATTTATTATTAGGTGATGCAACATGGGGGCTTAAGTGCGTAGGAGAAGAATCAATGAAACAAGATGGGATTGGGAGGGAGACAAGCCATAAGTGACTCTTAATCTCACAAAACAAACTGAGGGTTGCTGGGGGGAGGGGGTTTGGGAGAAGGGGGTGGGATTATGGACATTGGGGAGGGTATGTGCTTGGGTGAGTGCTGTGAAGTGTGTAAACCTGGTGATTCACAGACCTGTACCCCTGGGGATAAAAATATATGTTTATAAAAAATAAAAAATTAATAAAAAAAATTTATTATTAGTGTCAATTGAATGACACTCCCATGAAATACAGTTGGTGGAAGAGGTGTGCATTCCATGCCTAGAAGCAAGAAAATACCTCATTTGGGGAGAGATGTCAACTGTGACCTGCTCTCCTTGGAAAATGTTTGGATGCTTAGGGCAGTGCTAATGACCTTGGTCTATTATGTGGGAAAAGAGAAATCTCACAAGCTGCTATTGATCAATCCAAGGAAATACTAAAACCCAACTTGGTGGATATTTAAAGTCCTATCATTATTACATTGATGGATAAGATGTTTTTGTTTATGCTCTGTGAATATCTCAAAAACCACCTTCACAATAAAATTTACCATAATGATTTTTATAAATCAGATGTTATAGTTTCTCTTCCAACACCTCTTCCTATTCTTCCTGTGGATGAAATAAACAACTCTACTGTATTCCCTGATTTCACTATAGTCCACTGAAGCCATGGGACTATGCTGTCTGTGTAAGGCAAATAAATATTAGGTGCAGCATTTCTAGGCCTAAACCATAAACACATTTACCCTTCCCAATGCCAGCTGAATGTTAACCAAGGCAGAAGGCTTAGCTATCTTTAATACCTTGCTCCCAAACCATTTGGTCTGTGAATGAAATGTGAAGCAAGCTGGCCCCCATTTTTCCCACTGCCTAGACAGTTCAGCTGACTGTAAATGATGAACTACTCTTCTCTCACTAAAATTTTATGTATTCTGTTTTATCTTAGTGACTAATGACAGTAAATAATACAGTAGTCTACAAAAATACATCTAACAGTATTGCTCTCCAGTTTTCCTTCATGGTCATAGTTAAGTCTTTTAATTCCTTTAGCCATTTGCACAAATAAACTTTGAGTTTATAATAGAGAACAAAGAGTATCTGTTCATCTCGTCAGTAAATATTCATTGAATATGTTCCTCAAGCTAAACACTGTGTCTAATGGACAAACAAAGATGAATTACATAGTGCTGGTGTGTATTGTAGCTGAGGGTGGATGGTTCTAGAGCCCTAGTTGTGGTACCAACGCCATGGGCAGCACCTGTATGGTATAGCAGCAGCAGCTCCTTTGGCTTCTATATCTGTAGCATCTTGGGGAATTGTTCTTGCTGAAATATATTTCTTTTGACCTTCAATTGATTCTGCAAACCATTTAATAATTCTTTGTACTAAATTGGTTTTTTTGCTTAAACTAGTTTCAGTGGATTCTGTTCTCTGAAACTGAAACTTGGATAACAAGTTTTCAGCATTCCAAGAATATACCTTCAGATGGCTCAGCCTTTGAACTCCAGTTTGAGAAGGACTTCATTTAATGTTAAATGTAATTATTTTAGGGTTTCTCTTGGGTAAATAACAGGTGATTGCAAATCCAAATACCAAAGTAGGAATGGAAATTTATTAGTGTTTAATTATATGATGATCACTCAGATAATTCAGAATAAGTTCATATTTTTTGTTAACAAAATGAAATAAAAAAATAGTTATGTATAAATTCACAGACACACAGGTGCTACAGATCTAAGATGAACGAAATCCTAGTTTAAAGTGTGTCGTGAAACAGTGTTTGGCACAGTCATGAGAAAGCGCTCCATCAATTTTCACAATTTTAAACATAATGTTAATGCTAAATATCAAATGAGATAATAATATGGAAGTACTCTTAAAGTGATAAAGGGCTGTACCCATTGTCTGGAGTTTCATCTACATAAATGCCTCACATATCCTTGGCACCATAATAGTTTATGATAATAGTTTAGTGTAACATTATTGTAACTGAAGGATAATTCTCTCAACATTTTGTCTATTGAAGGCATGGATTGAAATTACATAAAGGACCCTTCACTCTACAGACAAAATTCTAGTTAAATAGTGTTAGTATAAACAAAAGAGGAGTCATATAATTAAATGCTCATAGCAATTTTTAGGTCAAGATAGAGGCCTCTGTGTAGAACAGTTTAAATTATTGCTTCTCATGTTCTACTTTGCTTTAGAGATCTCAAGCTACCATTATAACACCTTTCACTAGACTGAAGTTGCAATAGAAATTAAATCAGTCTTGTGATTGATATTACTATTGCCTGACTTCTCTTACTGTCATTCGACAGGAAGCCAGTATTGGCAGTGGATAGAGAAGGAATTGCCATTTTTTCCTTCATTTTGTGACATCACAGGCTTCAAGAAAAGTTATTCTCAATGTTATTTTTTCTACTATGAACACTAATACATAAATTATAAATCTTAGTCTATGTTTTCCATATTTATTGGAGATATATATTCCTCAGTTCACACATCCTCTGAACTCAATATTAAAATCTGCTTTGAGTTCCAAAACATACAATTTAAAAACAAAAAGACCCTTATATAATATTTATATGTATATATCAATATGTAATATTGATAAGGTGGGTTTATTTTTTTATTTGTTTTTTTTTTAATTTTTTTTAAAGACTTTATTTATTTATTTGACAGAGAGAGATCACAGTAGACAGAGAGGCAGGCAGAGAGAGAGAGAGAGAGAGAGAGGGAAGCAGGCTCCCTGCTGAGCAGAGAGCCCGATGCGGGACTCGATCCCAGGACCCTGAGATCATGACCTGAGCCGAAGGCAGTGGCTTAACCCACTGAGCCACCCAGGCACCCAATAAGGTGGGTTTATATAGAAAGAAATAGTGCAGACATATGAATATGAATCCCATGGATGACCTAAATCTTATAGGACATTTTCTGGATTAATTTACTCATTGACACTATTGCATTTTCTTTGAATTCATTACTTCTACTTTTATTCTGCATAGCATCTAGATACTCACTCCTAGAACTTCATTTTTGCCCCCACTGACTTCTTTAAGTCTTTTCTGCCTTTTAAAAGCAAAGAAGAGAAAAACTAGTAAGTAGCTTTTACTAACTCATAGCTGTTTTTATCCCTCCCTTTTGTTCGTTCCTTAATATGTTCTTTTCATTGACCTCATTGTCTCTCAGATTTCACTGCTCCTTATTTCCTCTGCACCATGCATGTCTCGCCCTCACTACCTCACACCTGCTGTAAGGCCTTTGCCACCCTGCCTATTTCCTGACACCAGCCTCTTTTCCCTCCCTAACTCCATATATTTCTTCAGAGGCCCTTGCCTCTGAAGGATATTCACCGTGCTGCAAAATTGTTCAAGAATCTGTACTCATTCCCACTATCTCTTGCAAATGTTGCCAAATACTTATATTGTTACTCTTTTGAAATATTTTAGGCACTAAAGCAAACAAATGTAAAGATGTTTCTTTCCTACTCAACTCCATAGAAACTACTGCAGTATGCAGATCCTCACTGTAAATGGCCAGTGGGGTATAGAGTCTGGGTATAGGATATAGAGCAGTTCCCAAATAGAATATGTTATGATTTTGGAGGGGGAAAGAAATAACATTAGTATCCAACAGAATGCCAGCGTTTTTCAAAACACCATTAAAGGAAAAGTAATCTGTGAAAATCATTTTGAGAAGACCTATTGTTAAAATATGACCATCAACTCACCCATTTAAAAAATCTCAGTAATTGTCAAGAGCCATAATCTAGGTGTTCTTGTGACATGTTCTATACAAGGCTTGCTCAATTCCACTTCTGTGGAATCATTCCCAACTAAGATCATCTTTCTTTTCCTCTTCACTAGTTACTGCCAGACTGCTATGATTTAGGTCAAAATCCCCCATCCCAAAAAGCCTTTCTTAATGATCTCCATTTTAGGCTATTATGCTTTATTTTAGAGCCATAGTAGATATGCAAGTTTTTATGCCTCCATCTAAGAATTATATCCTCTTAGATATCAATCTTGTCTTTGTGGTTGCAGTGTAAGCTTCTTTTTGAAGTATGAAAATTTTTTTTGCTTAACCCTTACTGTTTATGCCTCTAAAATGAGTGGCAAATTGTAATTTTTAATGATATTTCCCTCCTATATTTGTTGTTGGTATCTATAAATGTAAAATAGCCTTCTGGCTACTAAACTGAGGAAGCCCCCTAAACATCCCTGAATACATTTTAGATGTAGATGGATATATTTTAGATGTAACAGCATGGTGAGTAAATGGCTGACAATGACAGGATGACAACAGACATTCAGTACTTTCATGTAAGTGAACATCATTCCTGACAGCTTATGCATGACATAAGAGAAGGCCTTGCAATACACTATAAAAGAAGAAGGACCTAAGCAGTTTTTAACAGGTACTTCATCTATAATGTTTTATAAGCTAAGGGACAATATATGCATATATCCTATATACAAATTATCCTATATACAAATTATGTAAATTTAAGTATCAAGGGATTCATGCATTTAAGAATGAGATATATTGAAGTTCTAGCATTTGCTAATTCTGAGTGATCGATATATGAAGGAGTATTGTGCTCTTTGTAACTTTCTATATCTTAATATTTCTTCTAAAAATGAAGATAGTTAACCATTCTGCATAATTAACAAGATTTTTTTTTGTGAAATCAATTTATACCTTGATGTCACTTCATTTGAATCCTATAAATTATTTTGATTTGAGTCTATATTTTGTAGGCAACTTTCTGATTATAATTGCCTCCCTTAGTGACCTAAGTGTACTGCTTTGCATGAGTTATAGTTTTTACTTTAGTTAATACTTTAGCATTTTGTTATATAATTGAACAACATGGTGATTAAGGGTGCTGATTCCCCATGCTGTCGAAATCTGCATGTAACTTTTGACTCCCCAAAAACTTAACTGCTGATACCCTACTGTTAACCAAAAACCTTACTGATAACGTAGTCAATAAAGTACATATTTTATATGTTAATATAATATATACTATGTTCTTTCAATGAAGTATGATAGAGAAAAGAGTATGTTATTAAGAAAATCAAAGGAAGAAAAATACATTTACAGTACTGGACTGTATTGAAAAGAGTTTGCATATGAGTGGACCTGCTCCTTTCAAACTGCATTGTTCCAGGGTCTACTATATATTGCTTTCTGTTCACGTGAGTCTGTTCCAGACAGATACACCCATACTTGATGTACTGAAAAATTGTCCAGCTTTCTGAGTCTGTTAGGATGAGAGTCAGACTCTAAAGCAGTGTTTCTCAAAGTGTGGTCAAAAGACAACCTACAGAAGAATCATCTGAGCAAGGGTCTGGCTTTTAGGTCTGGTCAATGGGAGTCTTCAAGCAAGAATCCCAGGCACGTGTGTGTATATTCCTACTCATATGAGAAGGAACATTGTCCCTAGATCACTGAGTCAAGGCCCCTTGCTAGTTTTCTTACTACAGGCATCAGGCCTCTCTTGGTAACACTCCAATGTTATCAAATTATTTTTATTGCAACTACATTAAAACTTACTACTCCATGGACACACTGGTACAAAATTTCCCATACAATTTATTGTCAAATATTAATAATAGGAAACTCTTCTTAAGAACAGAATTCTGTAATTATAAATCATACTTAAATGTGTCTTACTATGATACTTGAGATAAAATAATTATTTTTATGCTTAAGCAAATGCCTATATTCACTATATAAAATATATTCTCTGTATTAGTGTATTATCTCACTAAAATTACACAAGGCATGGTTAATATCTTTTTAAGAAAGAAGATAGTAAAAATAAGACAATAATCTAAGGATTAAAGCATATGTAGCTTGGTCTTAATGTCTTGGACTTTACATATTTATCCAGACATTGTTTTAATTCCCCCCAAATTTTTGGCATAGTATCAAGTTGCAAAATTTTAAAGATATTTTAAAGTGATATTATTCAAGGTGAGTTATAGTTTTTACTCTAGTTAATACTTTAGCATTTTATTCTGTGGAGTGTGAGTGACCTCTCTACACTCTGAAAGAGGGTATTTAAGATTTCATATTGACTAACATGTAAGAACTAATAAGCATCACTCTGGGTTCTCAGTGTCTTGTCTCCTAGATCCTCTGTGTTAAAAAGGGCAGCATAGAAAAAAGCTACAATGGAAATTCTTCTCAGAAATATTCTACTACTGTCCTCGTATATACACTCTTTTTCTGCTGAAGGGTAAATCTTAAATAATTTTAAGTAGAGTAGAAATCTAGGAAGTTTATTGTTTTTATTTTTATTTATTTATTTGTTTATTTTTTATTAACATATAAAGTATTATTAGCCCCAGGGGTACAGGTCTGTGAATCACCAGGTTTACACACTTCACAGCAGTCACCATAGCACATACCCTCCCCAATGTCCACAACCCCACCACCCTTTCTCTACCCCCCTACCCCCAGCAACCCTCAGTTTGTTTTGTGAGATTAAAAGTCTCTTATGGTTTGTCTCCTTCCTGATACCATCTTGTTTCATTTATTCCTTTAGGAAGTTTTTTTTTTTTTTATAAAGGTGATAAATGAGGCAATTTTTATCAATAGGAGAGTGTAGATCATGGATGTTTGGCTTTAAAAATGTCATAAAGATATGAAATAACATTATCATTACATTTTACATAAAATTCATTCTCTTTTGGTTCAAAATAATCTTAACTCCATTCCCATGCCACTCTGATTGTCATGATAGGTTGCTTTCCCCCTGATAAATAATTAAATTCCACTAAATCTTATGACTTAAGTCCTTAAAAGAAAGTATTTCCAGTTTTAAGTCATGGTAGGTTTTAAAATATTTTATATATGTAGAAATTCTCTTTTGTGATGAAATCTATACATTTCATTCTGTAGTTTAAAGTCCATGCTTAGAAGACATCATTATTTCCTCAGTAAAATTGATGTACACCATTGTTCGGAGGAGGCTGCAGTAAGGGTTTGGAAACATGCCATTTGTGGGAATGGTGGAAGGTAATCTTCAAGCCTGAAGAGGCTGTCCAAGTTAAAGAGGATCATCATTTCAATTCCATGTTGTCACTAACCCCCAACAGTAGCATGAACAGCTAGGTTGTCTAGTTAAGTAGCTAGGTAGCTGGCTAGTTAGGTAGACAACCTAAACATCTAAACCTAAACAGAGAGACTATATAAACTGTATAAACACATGTATTTATTAACTTTACTCACATACAGACATGTAGTATTTTTTTTTCTTGGTGCCTATAAACAAGATGAATGGACTTTTGATTTTGTTATTATTTGTTGCTTTTCCTGCTCTTTCTCCAGTTTCTTAGGAGCAGAGGTTAATTTAATTCTAAGGCCCAGGCACACTGTCATCCTTGGTCAGTGCAAGGTCCCTGTCTTCTTTTACATTCCCTCCATCTGAGATCCTCATTTACTTCCCCTCTCCCTTTCCAAAAGTACCTCCTACAATGCATTTGATATATTTTCATGAATATATGAGGTGAACAAAATTCATTTCCATTTTTTAAGCTCTATATTTATTTTATTTTATTTTTTTAAAAAATTTATTTATTTGACAGAAATAAATGAGCACATGAACAGGGGGAGGGGGCAAAGGAGGAGCAGAGGGAAAGGGAAAAGCAGAGTGGAGGTCAATCCTATGTCTTTTTTTTTTTTTTAATTTCTTTTCAGCGTAACAGAACTCATTGTTTTTTGCACCACACCCAATGCTCCATGCAATACGTACCCTCCTTAATACCCACCACCTGGCTCCCCCAACTTCGCATCCTCCACCCCTTCAAAACCCTCAGATTGTTTTTCAGAGTCCATAGTCTCTCATGGTTCATCTCCCCCTCCAATTTCCCTCAACTCCCTTCTCCTCTTCATCTCCCCATGTCCTCTGTGTTATTTTTTATGCTCCACAAATAAGTGAAACCATGTGATAATTGACTTTCTCTGCTTGACTTATTTCACTCAGCAAAATCTCTTCCAGTCCCGTCCATGTTTGCTACAAAAGTTGGGTATTCATCCTTTCTGATGGAGGCATAATAATCCATTGTGTATATGGACCATATCTTCTTTATCCATTCATCTGTTGAAGGGCATCTTGGTTCTTTCCAGGTTTGGCAACTGTGACCATTGCTGCTATAAACATTGTGGTATAGATGGCCCTTCTTTTGACTACATTTGAAAAATTGGGGTAAATACCCAGTAGTGCAATTGCAGGATCGTAGGGAAGCTCTATTTTTTAATTTCTTGAGGAATCTCCACACTGTTCTTGCATTCCTACCCACAGTGTAAGAGGGTTCCCCTTTCTCCACAAACTCTCCAACACACGTTGTTTCCTGCCTTGCTAATTTTGGCCATTCTAACTTGTGTAAGGTGGTATCTCAATGTGGTTTTAATTTGAATCTCCCTGATGGCTAGTGATGATGAACATTTTTTCATGTGTCTGATAGCCATTTGTATGTCTTCATTGGAGAAGTGTCTGTTCATGTCTTCTGCCCATTTTTTGACCTGATTATCTGTTTTTTGTGTGTTGAGCACTACTAAATTTTTATCCAAAAGCTACAAATCTGGTGATTTGGGAGCACATGCACCCCAGTATTTGTAACAGCAATGTCCACAATAGCTGAAGTATGGAAAGAGCCCAGATGTCCATCGACAGATTTATGGATAAAGAATATGTGGTGTATATATATAATGAGATGTTGCTCAGCCATCAAAAACCATGGAATTTGTCAATTGCAAAGACATGGATGGAACTAGAGGGTATTATGCTTAGCGAAATAAGTCAATCAAAGAAAGAAAAATACCATACAATTTCACTTATGTGTGGAATTTAAGAAACAAAACAGATAAATATATGGGAAGGGAAGATGAAATAAGATAAAAACAGAGAGGAAGACAAACCATCAGAGACTCTTAACTCTAGGAAATAAACTAAGATTTGCTGGAGCGGAGGTGGGGGCACGGGGTAATTGTGTGTTGAGCATTAGGGAAGGCACTTGTAACTTGGGTGTTATACGCAATGGATGAATCACCAAATTCTACCCATGAAACTAACAAGACATTGTATGTTAACTAAATTGAGTTTAGATAAAAAAAAAAAACAAAAAAAATGGAATTCAGATTTCCTGAAACTTTGGGAGATCCAGCAATACTGGTTCATTTCCTCACTGGCTTCCCTTGACTGAAGCTGAGTCCAGGCTGTCCCTTCCTGTTAGGAACAATGCCATGGCACATGGAATAGAGATTAAGAGAGGTAGGACAAGCTTGGAGCCAAGGTACAGCACACACAGGGACTGCCTAGGGCTTTCAGAGGGCAGAGTGGTTAGGAGGGACTGGGGCAGACAGAGAAGGCTTCATGAAAACTGGACAGAAGGGCTGGTAGAGGTGGAAGAGGAGACCCTCATCTCTGATGGAAGGGGAGAGTTTGGAAGAAGGGAGGGGTAAAGGAAAGCACCAATAGTAAGCCCACCATATGTACTTCCTGGGTCAAGGGCCCGGGTGCCAATAGGACACATCCTTCAGCAAATGTGAGTTCTTCCATATGCCAAACCCTGGGCTGTGTGCTTGAGAGGATATGAGAATGAATAAGAATGCCTGTTGAGGATATATAGACAACTGTCAG
Organism: Mustela nigripes; assembly: GCF_022355385.1. Lineage (NCBI taxonomy): Eukaryota > Metazoa > Chordata > Mammalia > Carnivora > Mustelidae > Mustela > Mustela nigripes. The sequence goes on along the minus strand of NC_081570.1, from coordinate 108,420,301 downwards.
ACAAAGGCAAAACATGTAAACAATTGTACTCCTGGAGAGAAAGTACTGAGAGCCAGAAGTGGTTTGTAAGAACTTTTCTGGAAGGAAGGGATTGTTTGCAGTTAGGAAGAACAGAGCAGGTTCCTAAATGGTGGCATTTGAATTGAGCCACAAAGGTGAGTAGGACCACACCCTGTAGCAAGGAAGGGCAGTCCAGGGTGACAGCACTAAAGACAAAAGGCTGGATGTGCATGAGGCAGAAGGGCAAATGGCAGGTGGGCCCCATATGTCCCCAGGTGAGGGCTGGAGAGAGCTGATGGAGGTGAAATGGGCCCCTCCCAAAGGGCTATATGTGCCATGCTAAGCAGCTCATGTTTCTCCCTCAGTTGATGGGGATCCAGGGGAGTTTCATGGCAGGGAAGGGACAGATGCTGCCTACCAAGAGGCTACATAAAAATAGTTGTCTTCTAGGTTGTAAGTTCTTTGGGAGCATGGCTCCCACATTGGGAACATGTTTAGGAAGAGTAATTCTGATGACCTGTAGATACCCAGCAGTCCTGAGAGAGGTGTAATTGGAATTGCCCTTAACCAGAAACAAAGATGTTTGAGCCCAATTCCTGCTCTGCACCAACATACTATATAGCCTTGCTCAGGTCTATCTGCAGACATCAGTTTCTTCATTTGCAATATAAGGGGTCTGACCACCTCTGAGGGGCCTTCCAACACCAACACACCCCCTATTAAGCCAGAACTCCCACACCAATCCCTTGCCCTCCCTCCTAAGAACACTTAGCTCAGATCCAAGCAGGCACAAGAAGGCTCAGCCGTCTTCTGGGGTTGTCCACATGTGAGAGTCAGAGTGAGCCAGATACCTGAGAGTTCCTTAGCTTCCACCAGCCACTTGTTCACCCAAGTTGGAAGGCCTAACCTCAAAAGGAGTGGGGACAGCAATCAGTGCCCCAGAAGAGGCAGATTACTGGCTTGCCCAGGGGGGGCTAAGGGTTGAGATGGAGGAGATGTGAGCTAACCGACCAGCTTCCCCCCAAACCAGCTCTAGGTCCAGGGCTGGACATTTCATGAAAAGTCAAAAGGAGCTCTATGAGCATTTTCTGCCCCTCTCGAGCCCTATTCTGGTAGTGATAATTCAGGTCAGGGTTAGCTCACTGCTGGCTCATCAAGCAGTTTTCTCATGAGAGCTGAGAGCTGCCTATAAATGTTGGGTCAGCACCACACCTCAGTGTGGCTCTTCAGCCTGGGTAAGTGAGCTGTCAACTTCTCTGGACAGGAACCAGACTACCAACTCTTTTCCCCACCAGCCAAAATTCTTTAAACCCTCTTCCTAGAAGCCTTCTTTATTGGACCCACCCACATTATAACTTCCTTCACATTTCTTAGATCATGTTCTGCTAGAGCCTTCTGCCTCCAAATGCTCTGCTTTCTTGCATTCTCCATATATTTTAAAAAGCATATTCCATGTGTGGCATAGGGTCTTCTTTCAGTTCAGTTGTAAGCCAACAGAATAATGTGTTTTTCCCTTCATTCCTGAGGCAACCAGTAGGAGGCATTAAGGAAGTTTGGTTCATTTTCTTCTAAGCATCCAAACACCTACTTCTCAACTATATAGGGAGAGTCCCTGCTCCTACAACCAGGGCTCCCAGGCATCTCTTAATTAGATAACCCTCCAACCAGCCATCAGGACCCTCTCTAGCAAGGCAGTTAAGTAAACTTGAGCCTTGCCATAGAGGGGATTGCTGCCCATTTGATAGGTTAGACCTTCTGATTAGGCAGATACCTTGACCTGGGACCCATATCCTTGGCTACACTGCACTTCTCAGTCTGTGTATGCACAGTACACACCCATTTGGCCAATCAGGGATATAAGGGCCCTGTGTGCCTGTGGAGCTCGACCCTGGACCCAAACACTTGCACATTCTCCAGAATTGAGGGGGTCCACACACTTAAATCATCCTGAGGTAGTAAATGCAAGTTGGTAACAGTTAGCCCCCATTTGAACTTGCCACCCAATGGTATTCTGGGCTTCTCTGGCAACCAGGGCACCAAGTGTCTCTTACAGGAGTTTTGAACAGCCAACCCACCAGCCCTGCCCTGGCAAGGGAGGCCAGTGTCCTCTCTCTCTAGTCTCAGGAGAAATATGTGCACCTGTGTAGGTTATGGTTTGGGATTACAGAGATGTATATTGCCCCAGGATCCGCTCTGTGTCCCAGTGTCTCCTGATACTTGCCTTGTTCCAGGTCCCTGGTTACCATGACCTTCACAGCCCCAGAATGCACAACTAACACCCCATCATTAGGCCTTGTGTAGCTGGGTCCCTGTAGGTCAAAAGACATGAAACCTGGCTTCAATCACCTACATAGTATCCAGTGTAGAGGGGACCCATGTACATAAAATCACTCTGAAACAGCAGTTACAAAAACTGATGCCAGTCATTCCCTATCAAGACCAGCTTATTGAAAGGCCTCATGCTTCTCCAACACAGAGTTCCAGGCTATTATTAGATGGTACCTTACCAGATTTCAGAGCTTACACGGAAGGCATCCAAGGACTCTTGAGCTCTGTTTTCAGGGGCACTACTGCACTTTAGGTAGGTCAGGGCATGGGATTAGCAGACACCTTATCCTCCAAGAGCCCTCTCTTACAACCCAGCCTATCCCCATGGTTGCCCTGTTCTAAGTTTCTGGCTACTCTGCACTGCTCATATAGAGCATGCACAGTACTATCTTTCAGCTGACCTGAAGAACTTGGGGCCCGGCAGGCCTGTGGAGCTGGAGCCCATGCCCGGTCACCTGTATAGTCTCCACTGGGGCCCATGCACCTAAAATCACGATGCGATCTTTTGTGTGCTAGACATATGCCAACTTCCAAGCACTAATTTACATAAATGCTCATATTTGCCCCTAAAATTAAAACCATAAGTATCTGGACTGCCTTGTCAGTGAGTGCTGGAGAAGCTGTTGGGATCATCTGGGAAGCAGTCCAAAAGGGTACAGACTGTCACCATTTAAAACCTGTCTCAGAAAAATTTGGGGGAGGATTGAATTCTTCTACCCTAGAAGCTATGAAGGTGGTTAGGAAGCAGCCTGAGCTACAAAGACCTGCTCAAGGCTGGCCGATGAGGTGCTTATTGCACATGAGTGTGTGTGTGGGAACAGGATGAGAAATTGGAAAGGCTAGGTCGCTGGAGCAGGCTTTCTTTCTAATTCCAAATAATTCTAATTCTAATTCTTTCTAATACAAGGCTATCTTTCTAATTCCAAATCCTAATTACACAAATTGATTGCCTCTGAAGGCAGTTAGGGAAATTTGTCTTGCCAGAGCTGAGTTGGACAGGTTGGCCAGGGTGTCCTTGAGTAAACACACCTGGGAGTCTTGATTGCTGGGCAAGCCTGGGACCCCATCCGAAGTCAGTCCAAATGGAGACTGATTATTGCCAGTTTAAAACTGCAACCTCAGGGTACCTGGTTGTCTCAGCTGATGGAGCATGCGACTCCTGATCTCAGGGCCCTGAGTTTGAGCCCCACATTGAACGTTGAGATTACTTTAAAATAATCTTTAAACACACACACACACACACACACACACACACAGCCTCAATGGAGGTATTGCCACTCCCTGGTTTCAAACTCTTCTACAAAAGCTGTAGTAATCAGTGTGGCACTCAGACATATCAATCAATGGAATGGTAAGCCCAGAAAAAACCCTCATATATATGGTCAATTAATCTATAACAAAGGAGGCAAAAATATAGAATGTAGAAAAGATAGTCTCTTCAACAAATGGTGTTGGGAAACTGAATAGCCATATGCCAAAGAATGAAACTGGACCACTTTCTTATATCATACCCCAAAATAAATTCAAAATGAACTATAGACTTGGCTGTAAGACCTGAAACCATAAAACTCCTAGAAGAAAACATGGGAAGAAAGCTCTTCGGCTTTGGTCTTAGCAATATTATTTTGGACCAGTCTTGCTGGGCAAGGGAAACAGAAGTTGACATAAACAAATCAGTTAACATCAAACTGAAAAGCTTTTGCACAGCAAAGAAAACCATCAAAAAAATTAAAAGGTAACCCAGTGAATGGGAGAAAACATTTGCAAATCTTACATCCAATGAGGGCTCAATATCCAAAATTTATAAAGAACTTATACAATCTAATGTAAAAAAACAACAACACAATTAAAGAAACGGGTACAAGACACAGGCTTATGAAATGATGCTCAGCATGATGGAAATGCAAATCAAAACCACAATAAGATGTCACCTCACAACAAAATCAACAACACAAGAAAAAGCCACTGTTGGTGAGGATGTGGAGAAAATGAAACCCTTATGTACTATTGGTGGGAATATAAACTGGTGCAACCACCACAGAAAACAATATCGTGGTTCCTTAAAAAAATGAAAAAAGAAATATCCTGTGGTCCATCAATTCCACTTCTGGATATTTATCTGAAACAAAACAAAACACCAATCCAAAGAGATACATGCACCCCTGCGTTTATTGCAGCATTATTTACTTTTACATTATTTACACTAGCCAAGACATGCATGTTACTTTAAGTGCCCATCAACAGATGAATAAGGAAGATATAATATATATACACACACATAAATAATATATGCGTATAAAATATATTGTATATGTATATTATATAGTATATATGTATAAGTGTATATGTATGTTATATTATATATGTACATATATTATATGTATAACATATAATATGTATATATTTTATATAATATATGTATATAATGTATATATGTATATGTATATATAGCATATATATGTATATGTATATGCATGTATATATGTATAATATATTATATATATATACACACACACATACACATACATGCACACTATTACTAGCCATTGATGACATTGGTGACATTTGCAAAATATGGATGATCTAAGGGTATTATGCTCAGTAAAAAGACAAATATAGTATGTGTTCACTTACCATGGAATCTAGAAAAAAAACAAAACAAACAAAACCAAACAGAAATAGACTTATAGGAAACAAGCTGTTGGTTACCAGAGGGGGAAGTGGATAGAGGGTGGGTGAAATGGATGAGGGGGATATAGAGATACAAACTTCTAGTTATAAAATAATAGGCCATGGGGATGTAATGCACACATATGGAATATGTCAATATAATTGTACTAACTTTGTACAGTTATAGATGGTAAATAGACTTACCCTAAGAATCATCTTGCAATGTATAAAACTATCAAATCACTGGCACCTGGGTAGCTCAGTTGATTAAGTGTCTGCCTTCAGCTCAGGTCATGATCACCAAATCCGGGGATTGAGCCCCAGGTTGAGCTCCCTGCTCAACTGGGAGCCTGTGTCTACCACTCCCTCTTCTCCTCCCTCTGTTCCTCTCTACTCATGCTTTCTCTCTTGTTCATTCTCTTAAATAAAATCTTTAAAAAAACCTTTCAAATTACTTTGATGTACACCTCAAATTCAAAATATGATGTCAATTATAATTTTTTAAATTTAAATTTTAGTTCGCATACAGTGTAATATTGGTTTCTGGAGTAGAATTCAGTGATTCTTCACTTACATACCACACCCAGCACTCATCACAACAAGCGCCCTCTTTAATACCCAAAACCCATCTAGCCCATCCCCCACCCACATCCATCTATCAATTCTCAGTTTGTTCTCTATAATTAAAAGTCTCTTATGGCTTATTTCCCCTCTCTCTTTTTTCCCCTTTCCCATATGTGTTTCTATTTTCTTTCCTAAATTCCACATATGAGTGAGAGCATGATATTTGTCTTTCTTTGACTGACTTATTTTACTTACTATAATACACTCTAGTTCCATCTACATTGTTGTAAATGGCAAGATTTCATTCTTTCTGATGGCTGAATAATATTCCATTGTGTGTGTGTGTGTGTGTGTGTGTGTGTGTGTGTGTGTGTATCTTATTTATCTGGGTATCAGTCAATGGACATTTGGGCTTTCTCCATAGTTCGGCTATTGTTGGTAATACTGCTACAAACATTGTAGTGCATGTGGCCCTTCAAATCTGTATTTTTTTAATTCTTTGGGTAAATACTTAGTAGTATAATTGCTGGATCCTAGGGTAGTTCTATTTTTAACTTTTTGTAGATCTACCATAGTGTTCTCCAGAGTGACTACTCCAGTTTGCATTCCCACCAACAGCGCAATAGTGTTCCCCTTTCTCTGCAACTCACCAACATCTATTGTTTCCTGCATTGTACATTTTAGCCATTCTGACAGGCGTGAGGTACTCATCATGGTTTTGATCTGTATTTCCCTGATAATGACTGATGTGGAGCATCTTTTCATGTCTGTTAGCCATCTGGATGTCCTCTTGGAAAAGTGTCTATTCATGTTTTCTGCCCATTTCTTAAAATTTTTGGTTTTTGGGTGTTGGATTTGATAAGTTCTTTATAGATTTTGGATACTAAACCTTTATCAGATATGTCCTTTGCAAATATCTTCTCCCATTCTGTAGGCAGCCTTCTAATTTTGTTGTTTTTTTTTTTTCCTTCATTGTGCAGAAGATTTTTATCTTGATGAAGTCCTAACGGTTCATTTATGCTTTTGTTTCCATTGCTTCCAGTGACATGTCTAGTAAGAAGTTGCTTGTAGCTGAGGTCAAAGAGGTTTCTGACTGTGTTCTCCTCTAGGATTTTGATGGTTTCTTGTTTCACACTTAGGTTCTTCATTCATTTTTATTTTACTTTTGAGTATGGTGTAAGAAAGTGGTCCAGTTTCATACTTCTGCATGTTGCTGTCCAGTTTTCCCAACACCATTTGTTGGAGAGACTTTTTTCCATTGGGTATTCTTTTCTGTTTTGTCAAAGGTTAGTTGACCATATAGTTGTGGGTTTGCTGAATGTTTTGAATTGATGGAATACAGTATAATAAAAACTTAATTGTCCCTTCTCTGGTGATTCTTGCATCTGTGTCAGTTCTGGATCATTTTCAGATGATTCATCTGTCTTCTCATGAGGGTTATGTCCCCTGCTTCATGGCATACCTCAAACTCTTGGATGGAATGCCAGATGGTGTGAATGTTACCTTGTTGGTTGCTAGATACTTCCGTTTTCTATAATTTTGAGCTTTGTTCAAGGATGTATTCAAGTTACCTGGAAACAGTTTGATCATTTCTGGTGTTGCTTTAATGATTTGTTGAATGGTCCAGAATAGAGCTCCCTGGAGGGTTAATGATGAGTTTCAAGAACTGTGGCAAGACCTCCCTGAGTACTCCACATTATGCCTTGGGAATTAGGAGGGTTCCTTTGTCTCAGTCTATCTGTTGGGCACAGGCTCTATTCCCAGAGCTGTGTGAGAACCAGGCCCTGTTCAAAGGATTGTCTACTGATTTGCTATCTTTGCTTCCCACGGAGGCCCTGAGCAGGACCCTGTAACAGTGGGGGAGGGCCCCTTCCACAGCTCTCACTAGTTGACTTTCTGCAGCTCTGTTCTTGCCCATACACTGTCCTATGGACTCCCAGCTCAGTGTCCTCAACTCCACAAGGTCTACTGGGCTACTCTTCAATTTCACCTCCCCTGGGCCTTGTCTGGAAACTCTCTGGTAGCAGTACCTTGGAGCAACTATAGAACTCTGCTCACTTGTGTGTTTCCATGTCTCCAGGTTGGCTGTCTTCTTTGCCTGATACCAAGTATCTGGAAATCTGCATTTCCTAGATCTTGTGTGGTTTTGTTGCTGTTTTGTTTTGTTGTTCAGGCAAGAAACTAAACCAGTTCTTGTGAGTCCACATTGGTGTGACTCCCTTAAGTGAAAATCAAAGTTGGAAAGTGTCAAGTTCCGAAAAGAGACTTTTACAGAGCCACAGCACTGGTGAAAGCATGAAGTCAGAAACCCCTTCAGAGTCCAAGCTTTGTCTGAGATTTTGTGGAGTGTTTGAGGGGTAACACCTAGCCTCTTACCTCTGTCCTCGGTGGGAAGAGAGAAACACAAAGCAACTTTACCAAAGCACTGACCAGCTAAGCACTAAAAAGAGAAAGGAACATAAATTCCGACTGTCTCAAGGACCTTACTATACTGCTTCTAAGAAGATTCCAAAAAGCATAAATGCAGTTCCCCTTTTCAACAAATTATGCAACCAAGTTTCCCATAGTTGGAGAAATTGCCAGGGTCAGCACAACAGGAGTGCAATGGATAAGCCTCACTCTGAAGAAGGCACTTTCACAATCAAGACATTTCCCACCCCCCAATATGACTTGCCCCGCCTCTGGCCCATCAGAGCCTCAAATGCCTTCCACCATACAAACATAGTCACTAGGCTGGCACACCCCAAAACCCTTTACACCCCGTCCTGTTTCAAGTGTCCTAACCCTCCACACAAGTCTTCTTAATACAATGGAAGCAACAGCTATGCTATTTCCACAGCCCTGGGAATTCTACCATCCAGAACCACATCAAAACATTGCCTGATTTACATCAGACAGGACCTGCCCAAGAAGTCAAGGGCCTCACCTCACTCTCTCACCAACTCCCAGTCCGTTAACCCTGCCCCCAAGCTCCCCTCTCACCTTGGATTTCTGATGCTCCTCCTCTTCCCTCCTCAGCCCTCCACTTGTCTGGGCTTCCTTCCTCCCGCTCCCAGTCTTCTCCATCTTCTCCCCTCCTGCCTGATTTGGTTACCACTCCTCTTCCCTCTCCCTGCGGACACCTCCACACCTTTGCGCACACACACTCAGCTGTTCAGCACAGGGAAGGCTGCGCCAGCCTGAGAGAAAGTGAGGGACAATTTTCCACCAGCCAGGGAAGTGCAGATATATCTCTCCTCTCTTTCACTCTCTCTCTGCTCAGAACCTGGTTTGCAGAAGACAGAGTGCGATGGCTGCACCTGAGGAATTCAGCCTCCAAGCCAGTCCTCCCCCCTCCTACCCACCAGGCCTGGACAACCCGGGGGTGTGACCAAAGTCAGTAACCTCTGGACACTGGTGCAGACCCCTGTAAACCAGATCCCACACGCTGAAAACATCCAGGTGCTTGCTTTTTCATAAGGTTTCCTAAGGCAAGGCTGCTCCGCCCTCTCGTGGCCGCCCGGAGAGGTGCACAGGGATCCCTGTGTTGAGAGGCAAGGGCAAGTTCAAAGGAAACCCATCTTTCTACTTAGATCCAGTTCAGAGTTTACAGCGGGGGAGGAGAGGTGTTAGTGGGGTCCCAGGCACTCCACTCTCCCACCACCTTCCCTCCCTCCACAACTGGGCACTTCCCTTAGATGAGATTTCTGCAAAGTCCACCTTTTGAGGGAAAAAGACAAGTCTGGAAAACAAAGCAAAGCAATTACTCTGAAGAGACTAGTACTTGGGCAACTTTATGTTCATTGATGGAGCCCTCTAGGGTTCTGATTTGCCTTTGTTTTGATTGCACCCTGAGATCGTGGTTTACCTTTACTAAACTGTTGAAATAGAAAAGATTTAGAGAGGCAATTGACATCAGTTTTCCCCTGAGTGAATATTGTGAACAGAATAATGCCCCATCCCTAGGAGTTTCCTCCATTCTAATGTGTGGAACCTGCAAATATGATACATCACACAACAAAAGGGACTCTGCATAGATGCTTATGTTAAAGACCTTAGAAAGGGAGATCACCCCAGATTACCCAGGCAGCTCCTTGGAATTGCATGCAGACCTTAAAACTGGAAAAGGCAGAAAGGGAGGTCAGAATGATGTTGTATGAGGAGGACTCTACCTACTTATGTTAGGGCTGAAGATAGAGAAAAGGACGATAAGCTAAGGAATGTCCAGGGACTGTAGAAACTTGAAAAGGCAAAGAAACATATTTTCCCCTAGAGCTTCAAGAAGGGAGGCAGCCCAGCTGACACCTTGATTTTAGTTCCATGAAATCCTTTGGGGATTCCTAATAAATGTGTGTTCTTTAAAAAAAAAAAAAAAAATCAGGGATGCCTGAGTGGCTCAGTGGGTTAAGCATCTGCCTTCAACTGGCACAAAAACAGACACACAGATTAATGGACCAGAATAGAGAGCCCAAAAATGGACCATCAACTCTATGGTCAACTAATCTTTGACAAAGCAAGAAAGAATGTCTAAAGGAAAAAAGACAGTCTCTTCAACCAGTGGTGCTGGAAAAATTGGACAGCCACATGTAGAATAATGAAATTGGACCATTTCTTTAAACCACACACAAAAATACACTCAGATTGGATGAAGACCTCAATGTGAGTCAGGAATCCATCAAAATACTTGAGGAGAACAAAGGCAATGACCTATTTGACCTCAACCACAGCAACTTCTTCCTAGAAATATTGCCAAAGGCAAGGGAAGCAAAAGCAAAAATGAACTATTGGGACTTCATTAAGATTAAAAACTTTTATATAGCAAAATAAACAGTCAACAAAACCAAAAGACAACTGACAGATAAATGACTGGTAACCAAAATCTATAAAGAACTTACCAAACTCAAAACCCAAAGAACAAATAATCCTATCAAGAAATCAGCAGAAGACATGAATAGACATTTCTGCAAAGAAGACATCCAAGTGGCCAAAAAACACATGAAAACGTGCTCCACATCACTTGGCATCAAATCAAAACCACAGTGAGATACCACCTCACACCAGTCAGAATGGCTAAAATCAACAAATCAGGAAATGACAGATGCTGGCAAGGATGCGGAGAAAGGGGAACCCTCCTACACTGTTGGTGGGAATGCAAGCTGGTGCAGCCACTCTGGAAAACAGCATGGAGGTTCCTCAAAGAGTTGAAAATAGAGCTACCCTATGACCCAGGAATTGCACTACTGGGTATTTACCCTAAAGATACAAACGTAGTGATCCAAAGGGGCACGTGCACCCAAATGTTTATAGCAGCAATGTCCACAATAGCCAAACTATGGAAAGAGCCTAGATCTCCATCAACAGATGAATGGATAAAGAAGATGTGGTATATATACAGTGGGATACTATGCAGCCATTAAAAATGAAATCTTGCCATTTGCAACAACGTGGATGGAACTAGAGGGTATTATGCTGAGTGAAATAAATCAATCAGAGAAAAACAAATATCATATGATCTTTCTGATATGAGGAATTTGAAAGGAAGGGCAGGGGTTTGTGGGAAGAAGAGAGGGAAAAATAAAACAAGATGGGAATGGGGAGGGAGAGAAAGCGCAAGAGACTCTTAATCTCAGGAAACAAACTGAGGGTTGCTAGAAAGAGGGGAGGGATAGGATGACTGGGTGATGGACATTGGGGAGGGTGTGTGCTATGGTGAGTTCTGTGAATAAAAATTAAAAAAACAACAAAAAAATCTGCCTTCCTCTCAGGTCATTCATGTCTCAGGGTCCTGCGATTGAGCCCTGAATCTGAATCTGGATCCCTGCTCAGCGGGAAACCTACTTCTCTCTTGCCTGCCCCCCCCACCCCAGTTGTGCCCCCCCTCTGTCAAATAAATAAAAGATTTAAAAAATCATTTTAATTCCAGTCAGTTGGCATACAGTATAATATTAGATTCTGCTGTAAAATATGATGATTCAACACTTCCATATAATACCCTGAGCTCATCACAACTTCACTCCTTAATCCCCACCACCTATTTGAGCCATCCCCCTCTCTTCTGGTAACTGTCAGTGTATTCTCTATATTTAGGGATCCATTTCTTGATTTATTTCTTGATTTCTTTCTTTCCTTCCTTTCCATTTACTCCCTTTTTTTTTTCTTAATGACATCCCTTTCTTAATTTAAACTCAATGATTAGTTTTGACATAATGTTTGAAGATTCATCAGTTGCACATAAAACCCAGTGTTCATCACATCACGTATCCTCCTTAATTCCCATCACCCAGTTACCCTGTCATCCACCTCCCTCCCCTCTGCAACCCTCAGTTTGTTTCCTGGAATCCAGCCTCTCTCATGATTTGTCTCCCTTTCTGATTTCTTCCCATTCAGTTTTCCCTCCCTCCCCTTATGGTCCTCCATGCTATTCCTTATATTCCACATATGAGTAAAGCTATATAATAATTATCTTTCTCTGCTTGACTTATTTCACTTAGTGTAATCCCCTGCAGTTCCATTCTTGTTGATGCAAATTGTTTTATCCTAACTCAGTTATCCTTCCTGATAACTGAGTAATATTCCATTGTATATATGAGTCACATCTTCTGTATCCATTCCTTTGTTGAAGAGCATCTCAGCTCCTTCCACAATTTCGCTATTGTGGACATAGCTGCTCTGAACATTGGAGTGCAGGTGCCCTTTCTTTTCACCACATCTTTATCTTTGGGGGTAAATACCCAGTAGTGCAATTACTGGGCTATAGTGTAACTCTTATTTTATACTGTTTTCCAGAGAGGCTGTACCAGCTTGCATTTCCCCCAGCAGTATAAGAGGGCTCCCCATTCTTCACAATGTCACCAAATTTGTTGTTCCCTGTCTGGTTAATTTTGTCCACTGTAACTGCTGTAAAGTAATATCTCATTGTGGTTTTGATTTGTTATTCCCTGATGGCAATTGATGTAGAGCATTTTTTTATGTGTCTGTTGGCCATTTGTATGTCTTCTTTGGTGAATTGTCTGTTCATGTCTTCTGGCCATTTCATGACTGGATTATTTGTTTTTTTTTGGTGTTGAGTTTGAGAAGTTCTTTACAGATCTTAGATACCAGCCCTTTATCTGTTAAATCATTTGCCAATATCTTCTCTTATTCCATAGGTTGCCTTACAGTTTTGTTGACTGTTTCCTTTGCTGTGCAGAAGATTTTATCTTGATGAAGTCCCAGTAGTTCATTTTTGCTTTTGCTCCCCTTGCCTTTGGGGATATGTTTAGCAAGATGTTGCTGTAGCCAAGGTTGAAGAGATTTCTGCCTGTGTTCTCCTCTAGGATTTTGATGGGTTCCTGTCTCCCCTTGAGGTCTTTCATCCATTTTGAGTCTCTCTTTGTGTATGGTGTCAGAGAATGGTCCAGTTTTATTCTTCTGCATGTGGCTGTCTAATTTTCCCAGCACCATTTATTGAAGAGACTGTCCTTTCTCCATTGGATATGCTTTCCTGCTTTGTTGAAGATTAGTTGACCGTAGAGCTGGGGGTCCATTTCTGGGTTCTCTGTCCTGTTCCATTGATTTATATGTCAGTTTTTGTGTAAGTATCATGTTGTCTTGATGATCACAGCTTTGTAATATAGTTTGAAGTCAGGCACTGTGATGCCCTCAGCTTTGGTTTTCTTTTTCAACATTGGCCTGGCAATTTGGGGTCTTTTCTAGTTCCATACACATTTTAGGATTGTTTGTTCCAGCTGTGTGAGAAATGTCGATGGTATTTTGATAGGGACTGCATTAAAAATGTAGGTTGCTCTAGGCAGCATAGACATTTTCACAATGCTGATTCTTCCAATCCAAGAGCATGGAATGTTTTTCCATCTTTGTGTCTTCCTCGATTTCTTTCATAAGTGTTCTGTAGTTCCTAGAGCACAGATCCTTTATCTCTTTGCTTGGGTTAAATGATTGGTATGCCAAAATGGCACATTTTGGGGTGGTCTGCCCTTGGCCCCTACAATGAATTGGGGCAGCTTTCTGTTTCTGGACGGTGGTTCTGGAGGTTGCCCCGGGGGGGGGGGGGGGGGGGGGGGGGGAAGGTGTGAAATGGCTGAGGAACTCAGCCATGTGTAATGTTAAAACAGACAACTAAGCTGACAGAGGCTCCAGTCCTGTCTTTAGGCTTCCTACCGCACACCCAGGACCAAGAGGGGGGCTATTTCTGCCCATATTACCTTCTCCATTGTTGTCCTGCTGTTCGCCCACAGTGAAGTTTGCCCTTTCTCAGTTGTTTATTCTGTAATGAACAGTGACACCAGGTACACGGTGGGATCTCCCCAGGCCCTGCCTGTACACTGTTGCTTGTGGGACCCTGGGCAAAAGCTTGTGGCAGACTGGGGATATCAGAGCTGGGTTCTATCTCTAGTTCTGCTAGAGTTGCTAGGTGGGCTTTAGCAGTCACTCGTTCCCTTGTCCAGGCCATCATTTTCTTATCTGCTAAGTGAGAAGACTGTATTGGCTGGCCTTTAGTCATTTCTAACATTGACTTCAGGTGACACAGGCCTCATAGCTCTCAGGACCTTGTTCCTGCCCCATTTGAGGAACCCCCAGCAAAGGAAGTCAGACTTACTCTCCCCACAGGGCAGATGATGCCTAGGGCCCCAGCCCCCTCCTGGCCACACAACCTGCTGCCTCTTCCTTCATACCTCCCTTCATACCTCCCTTCATTCTCATTGCCTTCCCTCCCTTCTTCTCAGCCCTTGGGCCAGGATTTTTTTTTTTTTTTTTTGAAGTAAGCTCCATGCCCAGTGCAGAGCCCAATGTGGGGCATCCCCTCCAACTTTTTAAAGGTTTTATTTTAAAGTAATCTCTACACCCAACATAGGGCTGAATCTTAAAACCCTGAGATCGAGAGTCATAGGTTCTACTGACTAAGCCAGGCAGGTACCCCTCTTCCAGGGAGGTTTCTGGATCTAGACTCCTGACCACAAACCTCCTGACACCCCTGCCCCTCCACTGCTCATTCTGTGTGTCTGGTACCTTAGGAAGGCCGTAAGCAATGTCAGACCACTGTTCTGGGCCTTTGGACCAATCCACACCAAGCTTGACCACCCTACCAATATCTGAGACAGCCTGCTCCCAGCAAACTGGCACCCACACCACACTTCCACAGTGAGGTCTCACCAGTAAGCAGCTCCTTAGATCCCCACCTGCAGCACTCCCAAGTCAGAGCATTCTCCCCAACCCCTTCTACCTGCTGTCTTCACTCAAACCCTCATGACTTCTTGGAAACTTCACCTTCTAAACAGAAAAGTCCATTGTTACCTCTTGTTTTTCCTGGCTCTGCTTTTCCAACCACTCCTCTCCTATCTCTTGCAGAACCTAATGTTTGTCCTCATTATGCCCTGAGGTTCCAGATCCTTCTAGAAATTCCTAACAAGTATCTCAGTATCTCCCTGTTGGTTTCCCCCTGCCTATAAGAAATTCTTTTGATGTATTCAGTCCTTTTCAGAAAATATAGGGCTTTCACACACATCAACTTGGTGGCAGTCTAATTACTGGCCTTTGGGTCTGTTTACCTCACTAGATTATTAACTCCTCTAGACCTGGGGTTTTCATGTTTACTTAGCCCTGGATGATAAGATTTGCTTTTGAAACATCTGATAAACATTTGAAGAAAAGTAGGTGCCTGTCTTGGTTTTGATGGAACCCATGCTTAGAGAATTACTTCCTCTAAGTAAGAAGTTGTGCAATTTGGGAGAGTGCAGAAAAGGAAAGAAAGCTGGGGAGACTCCAGAGAGCATGCTGCTCCCTTGTGGCCTTACAGCTGCAGGACAGCCTATGGCATTCCTTGGATCCCAATTCTCAGACTTTTGCTCTCAAGACCCTTTTACACCTGAAAAATTATTGAAGAAACCAAAGAAATCTTGTTTATGTGGGTTATATGTGATAATATTGACAATATCAGAAAATTTAAAGTTTAAAATACTAACTCACTTGGGTATTAGTAAACCCATCTTATACTGGCATATTTTTAAAATGAAAAATACTTATATTTTAAAAAATGCTGAAGGAAGGAAGATGGTGGAAGAGTAGGGGGCTCTCATTCCATCTGGTCCCTTGATTAAGCTAGATATTTATCAAATCACTCTGAACACCTGTGAATTCAACCTGAGATCTAAGAATTGTTGCAATTCTACAAATAGAAAATCCACCACTTTTTGCAAGAGATGCAAAAAGCCTTCAAGGAAGAAAAGCCACATAGAAAAACCAGAAGCAGTTTACATTGAGCCCACCCCCTGACTAGGCACTGTGCGGACAAAGACCTCTAAATCAGTGCAACAGGCCGCTTCCCCAGAAGACAGCAGGAATATCAGTCAAATACCAAGCTTATGGATCACTCGGAACTGAAAAACTCCCACATTAGCAGAAAAGAGTATATAGAATTCTTTTTTTCTCATAAGTCCTTAGTCTTTTAGTTCAAAATATTCTTTTCCTTTTTCCCTTTTCAACTAGTTTTTCATTTTATCAACTCTTCGTTTTTTCTTTAAGTTTTTTTTTTTAGGGGCGCCTGGGTGGCTCAGGCTTAACCCACAATTCAGTGGGTTAAGCCTCTGCCTTCGGCTCAGGTCATGATTCCACGGTCCTGGGATCGAGCCCCACATCAGGCTCTCTGCTCAGTAGGAAGCCTGCTTCCCTCTCTCTCTCTGCCTGCCTTTCTGTCTACTTGTGATCTCTCTCTCTCTCTGTTAAATAAATAAATAAAATCAAAATTTAAAAAAAAAAAAGATTTTTTTTTAAAGATTTTATTTATTTACTTGAGGTAGAGAGAGAGAGTGGGCACATGGGAGACAGCAGCAGAAGCACATTCCCTGCTGAGCAGGGAGCCTAATGTAGGGCTCAATTCCAGAACCCTCGGATCATGACCTGAGCCAGAAGGCAGACACTTAACCAGCTGAGCCACCCAGGCACTCCTCAACTCTTTTTTTAAAGTCTTTTTTTTTTTTTAAAGATTTTATTTATTTGTTTGACAAAGACAGAGAGATCACAAGTAGGCAGAGAGGCAGGCAGAGAGAGAGAGGAGGAAGCAGGCTCCCTGCTGAGCAGAGAGCCTGATGCGGGGCTTGATCCCAGGACCCTGAGATCATGACCTGAGCCAAAGGCAGAGGCTTTAACCCACTGAGCAGCCCAGGTGCCCCTAAAGTCTTTTTTAATTTTAATTTTTACACTTATATTTTATAGATATAGTCTTTATTTTTTGCTTCCTTTCACTGTTTTTTTTTAATATATATATATATGCATATGCTTTCTTTTTTTACAATTTTGGGATTTAGCGTCCTTTTTTTTTTTTTTTCCAAAATAAGGTTTATTTTCCACATTGTTACATAATTATTATATTTTATTCGCAAATAAGCTAAATTTTCTACTTAAATGAAAATGTGATCAAATGATACCTGCTTCTCCTTATACAAAACTACAGCATCCACAGAATCCTAACTTGGTTGTCCAAATAAAGGCCAAAAGCAAATTTTATCCAACTACAGGGAAAACTCCTCCTACTTATTTTTCAGAGATAGAAACAAATATAAGGAGAAAATACTGAATGCATCAGACACTACGTTCACAATTGTTTTAGACCAAGGGGATTGTGAATGTGATCTATACATAAACTTTCAGATCAAGAATTATAATAATTAACAGGTTTATCTGTAAACTTTTAGGTGGATTAAAAACTAGCATTAAAATATTTTATTGTCTGTTTGAAATTCAGAACTGAAATTCAAATGTTACTCTTAAGACATGGGAAACTTACCAATTTTTATACTTGGGTACATGAGAGAATCAATGGGGAACAAGTTAATTCAAAATTGTAGCTTTGTACATTGAGATAAATTTGCAAGTGCTATGTCCTATAGACCTTTTTCAGTTGCATCAAATATTGTCAGACCAATATTGATTTGCTGCTTCATAGAGGCATTGAGCATTTCCCAGAACTGTGAAATATTTTTCCAGACCATCAAACACCAAACTAGATGCAGTAAACTGAATTACAATCATTCAAACTAAGATAAGAATATCTTATCTTATCCAAAATAAGGTAAGAATATTAGTTGATATATTGGTTCTTCGATGTCTGTTGTTTCAAACAAAACATCAAATATTTCATACAGTAGAATTAAAACTTGCTTGCAGTAATACCTAAACACTTCTGAGGGGAACAATAATTTGTTTTTCTGAGACAAAAATATAGTATAAACCAAATGAGTAATACAAACTGTTCACATAACCCCAAATTTGGTTACCCATAAAACATATTGTATTTTCAGCATTCTATTAGCATATATGTGTATAATATTTGAAATTATCAAATAAATTTTTGAGAAATAATATTTCAATTTCAATTCTAAAATGGTATGGTATGTCAGTCTATTTCAATCATCAAGCTCTAATTAACAAAAGGCTGTATTTTGCTCTATAATCAATGCTCTATAATCAAGTTTTACAAATTATCTTTTTTCAACTAATGATGAAATATCATGAAAACTTCAGAATTATCTATTTTCGAATATACTGTTATACATTACAATCTGTAGGTCTGAAAATTGAAATATACTTTAAAAAGAAATATTAAAATTATTATTATCTTCCTTATATTCTCACAAGCAGTTTTTTCCTTTCCCTTTTAGAATCAAACTTAAGATTTGGGAAACTCAACCATTAAACGGGTAAAATGTGGCCATAACAATTTTGTGGATGATAAAGCATAATAATGATGGTTCTGAAATTCACCAGTTAGGTGAATTAAGATCTAAAATTAAGATCTATGGCTATAAGGTTTACCTGTGAGAAGGATATAACATCAAATGGCACTTCAGCAGTGCAACCTACATAAATCAGTACAACTCAAATCTTGTCATTCATGGATTCTCCTTAAGAGCTCATCTGACCAACTTCAAAGACACAATTCCAGTGACAGTGTTCTGCTTGATGTTGCTCCCTTGTGCATCACTTCCAAATTCATTTAGCATATTCTCTCTGTTACAGGTCACTTTTTCTAAAAATATTTGCAACACCACTAGTTTTCATATGCCTTATAATTTGTATATAATTTTTAGTCGGAAAACTGTTGCTAAATCACAACAGTGATAGAAACAGCTCTTGTGTCCACTTTCAAATAATCTGCAGACCAACGTGCACTGTAGAACACTGAACTAAGACAGACTATACACTATCAGCTCTCCAGGCACAGACTTACATTCAACTGTCATGTGTTTTTTCCAAGGCCCAAAACAGATTTAAAAGTGGGTCTTTAAACATTTAACATTTTTAAAATTAACATCTAATGTATTATCTGCCCCAGGGGTACAGGTCTGTGAATCATCAGGCTTACAAATTTCACAGCACTCACCATAGCCCATACACTACCCAATGTCCATAACCCAGCCATTCTATCCCAAATACCCGCCTACCCTGTCCAGCAGCCCTCAATTTGTTTTGTGAGATTAATAGTCTCTTATGGTTTGTCTCCCTCCCGATACCATCTTGCTTCATTTTTTTCCTTCCCTAATGCACACGACCCCCCACCCTGCCTCTCAAATTCCTCATATCAGAGAGATCATATGATAATTGCCTTTCTTTGATTGACTTATTTCACTCACCATAATACCCTCTATTTCCATCCACGTCATTTGCAAATGGTGAGATTTAATTTCTTTTGGTGGCTGCGAAGTATTCCATTGTGTGTATATATATATACCATATCTTCTTTATCCATTCATCTATTGATGGACTTCTAGGTTCTTTCCATAGTTTGGCTATTGCGGATATTGCTGCTATAAACATTCAGGTGCATGTGACCTCTCAGATCATTACATTTGTATCTTTAAGGTAAATACTCAGTAGTGTGATTTTTGAATCGTAGGGTAGCTCTATTTTCAACTTTTTGAGGAACCTCCAGGCTGTTTTCCAGAGTGGTTGCACCAGCTTGCGTTCCTACCAACAGTGTAGGAGGTTTCCCTTTCTCTGCATCCTCTCTAACATCTGTCATTTCTTGACTTGTTACTTTTAACCATTCTGACGGTTTGAGGTGGTATCTCATTGTGGTTTTGGTTTGTATTTCCCTGATGCCGAGTGATGTTGAGCACTTTTTCATGTGTCTGTTGGCCATCTGGATGTCTTCTTTGCAGAAATGTCTGTACATGTCCTCTTCCCATTTCTTGTTTGGATTATTTGTTCTCTGGATGTTGAGTTTGATAAGTTCTTTATAGATTTTGGATACTAGCCCTTTATCTGATATGTCATTCGTGACACAGACTTTTTCTTTGTAAGCATTTTACTACTAGTCAGGGTGAGAAGAAAGTGAAGGTTAGGAAAAATAACAAGTCAGAAAAGCTTGGGAAACTGATGTGGTCCCTACAGTGTTGGTCCCAGGCTATAGCTGGGATAAGCTCAGAACCCCTCTGCTCTCTTTCACACTGTTCCTGAGGACTCTCTCCCCAGCCCTGGTCTGGTCAATTAAATGGGGGAGAACAGCAGGTGGAGCTGGCACACTGATGGGGGCTTCTCAAGGGGACATTGTTGGGGCCCACAGACCTGAGTGTAAGACTTCAGTCCCACTTAGGCCCACCTGTGTGGATTTGGGACATTCCCTTAGAAGGGTTCTTTTGGTAGTCTCAGGGGACTGCCCATCTTTCCCTAGGAAGTGAAAACTCTACAGGTCCCTGAAGGTTCCCCATGAAGGAAATATCTACACGGAATGGAATTTCTTCTGTGAAGATTCTGTGAAGACTCATGGTTTCCAGGAGGCCAGGATGCAGACTAAGGAACCAGTCAGGTGATGACTGTATGAGGGCCTTGAGTTGGGAATAGGTGAGGGGCCAGTCACTCTTGGTGGTGGTGGTAGATGCATGGGTCAGAATAAGTTCTAGTAATGATGGCATTTTGTGCTTCTTTCTGGAATGTACCTTTCTATTTCCTTGCCTCCATCCTATCGGTGCAGGTGAACCCCTTGGAAGGAGGTGGGGAGGGGTGGGATATTGGTCAGTGACCCCTATCTATAGCCTTGACACTCCTGGAGCAGGTCAGTCTTGCTGGGGATGAAAACATTTTTCCTCTGCCCTTCAAGATTATTTAGCTGGATTAAAAATTTAATTGATGTGAGGCATATTAACAGGAGAAAAATCAAACAAAGCTTAGGAAATTATATTCCTCCTGGGGCACCTGGGTGGATCAGTGGCTTGAGCTTCTACCTTTGGCTCAGGTCATGATCTCAGAGTCCTGGTATGGAGCCCTGCATTGGGCTCTCTGCTCAGCGGAGAGCCTGCTTCCCCCTCTTTCTCTGCCTGCCTCTCTGCCTACTTGTGTTCTCTCTTTCTGTCAAATAAATAAATAAAATCTTTTAAAAAAGAAATTATATTCCTCCTGTATACATGGGAGAGCCCCTGGAAAACTGAGTTACTAACTGAAATGGCCAAAGCCATCACCTTGAATACCATTTTCAGCTAAAGACCAAAAATGTTGGTGGCAGGGAATCAGTTGTGGGAGGTCACCAGGTAAAGCACAGCAAATAAGGGCAAAGTATAAGCAGAAGTCATTGCTTTCTCCATTGATTGCATCTTCTAGAGATTTGACAGTCACTCCCTCTTTCTGGTACTAAAGGAGTCACCCTTACAAGTGGAGATTTCCCTTATTTATGTAAAGGCCTCTTATAAAAAGTTTATTTCTTGGATTTCAGCATTTCTCATGGCTCTTGTGTATTTCCTTAAAAAAATAACCAGCTTGGCATAATCAATATGCCAAAGAAGCATATCCTGGAGTGGCAAAATCTGTTCCTCTTACAGTCTCCAAGGCCAGGAAGTACTCCCAGATGTTGGGTTGGTCAGGTTTCTAAGGACTGGCAATGAGAAAACAGCTCAGGGAGCCTAGGGCAATTGCGTCATTTTCCAGGGAGGAGGTACCTGGGCTTATTCACAGGGTGAGGCCTTGCTTTCAGCTTGAATCTGGTCTCCTCCAGTTCCTCTGGGTGTCCTGGATAAAACCTGTGGGAGCCTCAGAACTCTGCCCTCTCTCCACCTTCCAATATGGATCCCCTTTCCTCTGGAAGACCAGAGCTCAAGTGTTCCCTTGGTGAGAAGGAGCCTGAAGGCCTAGGAGGTTGCAGCTGGAGGAGCAGGGCAGGGCCAGTGGCCAAATTTGAAGGAAGGAACTGCTAGCCAATGATGGGAGAGCCACCTGCACCCTGACCTGTGTTGGGCTGGGACAGTGCAAGACCCACAGGTATTTCTGAGTGTGGGTG
This sequence comes from Mustela nigripes, assembly GCF_022355385.1. Taxonomy (NCBI): domain Eukaryota; kingdom Metazoa; phylum Chordata; class Mammalia; order Carnivora; family Mustelidae; genus Mustela; species Mustela nigripes. The sequence continues at coordinate 108,398,499 of NC_081570.1, read as the reverse complement.
TGAGTGCATTTCTTGTTGTGAAGCCCTCTCCCTTTGAAGGGACTGGATGTAGTGTTAAGATCAGATTTCTTCTGCCCTAGAGCTGGGGAATACCCCCAACTGACTCTTGTACCCTCTCTCACTCCAGTGCATCCCCCACTGGGAAGGAGTTCTCAGCACAAGACCCATCCATGTGTGTTTGGATTTTTTAGTTCTACTATTCCTGGATTTTCTCTTCTATAAGAATGGGGGTTAGTAATACTACATGGCAGTGTTAGCATAAGGATTAAATAAGATTATATGTGTGAGTGCCTATGCTGGCCTTGTACATTAGTAGTCACTCAGTGATATCTAGTTGCCCAGGGAAACTAGATGAGGGTGTTTACCCATTTAAGGAACACCTGACATATACTGGGGACCTTGAGAGTCCTGGTCAGATGCTGGCCCTCAGGAGGCCCATAGTTTGGCAGGAAGGCAGACAGGGGTACCATGCAGTGGGGTAGGTGGCCTGTTTGAGGAGTGAAGATGGTCTGATTAACTGTCAGTGTCTCTCCTAGGACTGAGTTCTTCACTCTCCTAACAGTGTTTTGGGACCACATGAGGATGCTTCTGTGGCTTTGTGTCTCGGCTCTGGGTCTTAGGGCCTGGGATAGTTTTCCTTTACTGGATCAGAGTTCTTTAAATGTTACTTTTCCCTTAGGGAGAAAAAAATAGCTTTGCTTTTGGAACACAGAACTTGAAGTCTATAAACCTGGTTTCAAATTCTTGGCTTACCTCCAGCAATGTTTTAAGCAAATTATTCATCCCTTTAAACCTTTATTTTCCCATCTGATAATTGAAATAAATTTATGATTTCCCAAACTTTTTTTAAAATTTTTTATTTTTATAAACATATATTTTTATCCCCAGGGGTACAGGTCTGTGAACCACCAGGTTTACACACTTCACAGCACTCACCAAAGCACATACCCTCCCCAATGTCCATAATCCCACCCCATTCTCCCAAACCACCTCCCCCCAGCAACCCTCAGTTTGTTTTGTGAGATTAAGAGTCACTTATGGTTTGTCTCTCTCCCAATCCCATCTTGTTTCATTGATTCTTCTTCTACCCACTTAAGCCCCCA
>NC_081570.1:108356422-108397296 GCF_022355385.1 Mustela nigripes | reverse complement strand
CATTCCCACCAACAGTGTAGGAGGGTTCCCCTTTCTCTGCATCCACGCCAGCATCTGTCATTTCCTGACTTGTTGATTTTAGCCATTCTGACTGGTGTGAGGTGATATCTCATTGTGGTTTTGATTTGTATTTCCCTGATGCTGAGTGATATGGAGCACTTTTTCATGTGTCTGTTGGCCATCTGGATGTCTTCTTTGCAGAAATGTCTGTTCATGTCCTCTGCCCATTTCTTGAACTTTTGAGGGTTAAATGAGATAATGCACATGAAGAACTTTGCACCTGAGCAAGGGAAGCAATGATTCTATCTGTATGTGGCTGGGGTTATGTTTCTCAGTAAGAGGAAGTTTCTTGAGGCTAGGGGTGTCAGTCACATACAGAGGGGCTTTGGCACAACACATGACTCCAAATCATGTCTGAAAGAACTCACTTGATTTGTGCAATTTTCCATATCATCTTTTCATTGTTTCTACTTGGTAAAATCCACACAAAAGAAAACCCTGCACTTTTGAGATGCTTAGATACATTTCCAGTTTATTGTTGTTTTCCCAGTAGTGTATATAGATGCAGCTCATGAGAAATGGGTATATTTCCAACTTCCTGCTCTTGGCTATTTAACTGTATTCTGGGGATTCCCTGGAGTTGATGTTGAAGAAAAATATTCATGTGTTGCTATTGGAGGTGGTCCTCTGGTTAGCACAGAGAGTTCTCCTGGAGAGGCCTCAGTGATCTGGCCTGAATCTATCTCTGAGATGGCTAGTACTGGGACTCTGTGAGGACCTGTAAAATGGACTGTTCTTCTGCAGGTGATTTCTCCTGGGATGAAACACAAGCCAAACGTGTATCAGAGGGCCTTTGGGACCTGTTTGGCAACATCTCTTATCTCACTGAGAAAGGAAATCTCAGTCTCAATGGTGAGGAGGCTTAAAGACAGCTGGGTATGTTCTGTGACTAGAGTGCTTCTGAAATCTGCTCTGCCCCTTGTGGTTGGCATGTGGCAAATGGGACTAAGACAGTGGAGCATCAAGAAAACACCTGGAGGGATGCTTTGGGGGTCTGGTGTGGTACCAGAAGAGGACAGAAGCCAGGACAGAGAGATTCAGCATCTGCACTCAGAGCCCTCTAGCCTAAAGATGGAGACCCTCACCTTGCCCTGAGGGAGTCATCCAACTGAATGGGAGGGCCAGGACCTATCTGCAGAGAGCCTCTAGGTTGAAGAAGAGATGTAGTCCCCTCAGAAAGCACTCAGGGCAGGACAAAGGACACAGTCAGTCACAGAGCAAACTGTCAGTGATCATAGTGTGCAGCAATGAAACTCAGAGGGACCACTCAGGGCTTTCCCAGGGGAAGCAGTGGGAAGGAGCTTCTTCCTAAAGCAGAGGTCCAGAAATAGAGCAGGGCAGGAGCTTCAGGGTGGAGTCTGTCCAGTGGGATGTGGATGCCCTCTATAGGGAAGCAGAGCATCTAAGCTGCTCTAGGCATGTGCAAACTCTGCGTTAGGAGCAGTGGAGAGGAAATAGATGAGGAGGTGAGAAGGAGATGGTGTGTCTGAGAAGTAGATGGAGTGTCTGTTGAAAGCCTCCTCCCTGGGACTCCTGGGTGTCTCAGTTGGTTAAGCCGCTGCCTTCGGCTCAGGTCATGATCCCAGGGTCCTGGGATCGAGTCCCGCATTGGGCTCCTTGCTCGGCAGGGAGCCTGCTTCTCTCGCTGCCTCTGCCTGCCTTTCTGCCTGCTTGTGTGTACTCTCTCTCTCTATCTCTGGCAAATAAATAAATAAATCTTTAAAGAATAAATAAATCAATCAAAAAAAAAAAAAAAGAAAAAGAAAAGAAAAGAAAAAAAGAAAGCCTCCTCCCAGGACTCTTCCACCCCTATTGGGCCCATGCAGCCCAGAATGGCACCCAGGGAGGTTAACCAGGGAAGGAGGTTAACCAGGGAGAACTTATCCAGCCCAGAATGGCACCCAGGGAGGTTAACAAGGGAGGTTAGTGAGGCAGCATGGGGCAGGATACACTGAGTAATATCCTCCTCACCTTCATGATTACCCCACAGATGTATCCACAGTGATCTCTTGCAAGGAATTGGGGGCCGAAACTGTTGGCTGCAGCATCGCACTGACCATGCCCGTGGATTTCCTTGTCATGCACCATATCCCTGGACTGGAGTGTCACAACCAGACTACGTGCAGTCAGAGGCTGTGGGAGCTACAGGCTCATCACATACACAACAGCTGGTGTGATGTGGCCTACAAGTAAGGGCCATGTGGGGGTATATGATCAATGTTGCTCCTTAGGGTGCTCCTCTCACCCTTACTTATGACTTCTTTCCTCATTTCCTGGGTTGAGCTTATATCAGATTTATAGTGAATAAAATATTAAAAACCCTATAAAATTCTAAATCCTTTTGAATTTTCTAGATCTCCTAAAAGGAAGCAGGGAAGGTTAAATAATAACTATACTTCCTAGCTCCCTCCAAAACTGGTTCACACAGCACACTAGTAGTTATGAATGACTACCAAGTGCGTGGGTGCATTTGTCAGGCATACATTACCATCTCCATGCTCCAGGTGAGGGGACCAAGGCAGGGACATTGTTTGATTTTTCTGAGAGTCATCTAGGTTGACTGGATGTGTTACAAGGTTGTGGAGCACAGACTGACTCAAAACTGGCTCTTTGCCCACTGCATGTTCCACTTCACTGCATGTAGGGGGCTCTTATGGTGAGGCGTCTTACTCTAGTGGTCACTCTAGTGGGCCCTCTTAGTGACTAGGACTGCATGTCCTCAGCCCACCTCTGACCTTACCTAGGTGTAGACAGTTCCTATGCATGGTGATTGCTTTTCACTTTGACTACCTTCTGCATCTCTGTTTTTCTGCTTCAGACTTTTACCACTCCTGATGGTGAAAGGGAGTTAATCCCCCACAGGGGTCAACAGTTGTAAATAACTTTCTCAGCCCTCAGTCCTTCTTAGGGACAATATTTAGGTGCATGTACTCAGTTCCTTGGAAGTTTACCTGTCTAGTGGCAGGCAATGGGGGGAAAAGTTCTGAGCTCCAGGTAGCCATTGTGAAGCTGGCCCAATTGTGTATACTTAGTTGGATTTCTTCCTTCTGACTCTCTCTCCTTGCTCCCTCATACTGGCTTCTGGGACCCCTTCTCAAAAAAAGTGCCTGCATCCATGTCCTTATCTGAGGAGATACTTCCTGAGAAATCTATATAAGACAGTAACCTGGCAGGGAGGAATCACATGAACAGCCTATGTGGAGATGACACAGGTTAACATGCATTTTGGAAGAAGGAGGAGAGCTGTGTTTGAGGCAATGTGGAAGCTAAGAAGAATCTTACAGTGTAACTGGATTAGCTACTCTGGTGGCACCAGGGCCTCTCTTCCTTCTTAGTGTGTAGGATGATTTACATAAAACCTGGGCTTCTAAACAAAGGAGGGAGATAGGGAGTTTGGGGGTGGGTTCTGAATTCTAAGGGAATATAATTGACTTGACCAATCCACTGTCTGGGACAAGTACATGCAAATTCCCTGTAGTGAACAGAGCTTAAGCCCTTCTCCTTTTGGAAACTGACAAATGGTTCCTTTTGTGGGATGTGCCACAGTGCCAACCACTCAGCCTATATCTCCTGCTCCACAGCTTCCTGGCTGGGGACCATGGCAGGGTGTATGAAGGTGTTGGCTGGAATGTCCAAGGCATGCACACCCAGGGATACAACAACATCTCCCTGGGCTTTGCTTTTTTTGGCACCAAGGAAGGTAATCATCATCTCAGTTGCCCTTCTCCAAAGAGTTACCTACTTCTTTGTTTCTACATTGCTCCTTGACTTTCTCCTAGTTCCCTGATGATCTACTGTCCTGAAGTTCCCCTCTCTCTTGGCTTATGTGAATGGTGTTGGTTCTCCTCTTCCTACTCTGGTTTCCTCCTCAGTCTCTGAGGTATCTCCTTTTCCCCTGGGTATTTTTCAGTGGAGGTGGTGGCCATTGTTTCTCTTTACGGACAGTCATTTTCTTTATGGAAAAATGTAGGCTTCTGCTCTCTTCTGTAAGTGACTGTCACATCTTCCTCTCTGACTCTGACTCTTCTGCAGTACCAGACCCTGCTTCCCGTTTCCTATCAGGCACCTCTTCCTCCCATCTCTTACCTCAAGATTTCTGTAGAGTTTTTAAGACCACTCTGAGGCCTCCAATCCCTGAATCCCTTCCACTTTCTTCTAGTCTTACTGCTGTCTGTCCTCCCAGCTCTCCCAGCATTCTAACATACATGCTCCAGGACCATTCCCCTGAGTTTGTGCACCCTTGACTGTTAAAGCTCTTGCATGTCCAGTTTCTTATTGTCCCCTCCCAATACTCTGTGAGAAAATCCAGACAAGTTTCCTGATTTGCTGTTACACAAAGTACATCCTGAATTCTGGAGGAAGTGACCCAAGAAGAATCAGAAGGCAAGCTCACACCTTCGATTTCCAGTTCCAGGGTGGTTTCCAGCACACCAGAGGACTCTGTGTTCAGCATTTATGTGTGTGTGTGTGTGTGTGTTATTGTTACCTGGGTGTCACCCTGTTAGTAGTAGGGTCTTGAGCATGTTACTTCTTGAAGCCTCAAGTTCCTTTCTGTGAATAATAACATAACAGCATCTACCTCAGAGGTTTTTGGTGAGGATTAAAGAAATTAATGCAGTAAAGAGGCTGGCACATGCCTGGATGAGCCCCTTCCAATGGATAACCCTGACCCAGCTAGCTGGGCATTACTGAACATGGGGTTGCATTTTAGCTCTTCCATGGAGAAAGATCAATGAATGAAGTTTTGGCAGGTTATTGGGAAAGGTCTTCATCCTGGGGCAGGTGGATCCTTAACTTTTAGGCTTTCCAACATAGGTGATGAGCGAGTTTCCTGCCAACAGTTATGTAAGGGCTGGCAGGGCATCTAATCCTTCCCCCACAGCCCCATGAAATGCAGGCCAGACCCAGGTTGCTACAGATGGCTCTTTTTCAGGCCACAGTCCCAGCCTGGATGCCCAATCAGCAATGAAGGGCCTGATCTCTATGCTGTCCATAAGGGCCACCTGTCATCAAAGTACGTTCAGCCCCTTCTTGTGAAAGGTGAGAACTGCCTACTCCCTCTGCAGAAGGCAAATGCCAAGGAAGGTAAGACCTTCAATCCTACCAGAGCCTCCTTCTAGACCCACCCACCAGACTACCCCCTACAAACTTTCAAATGCCATTAGGAGTGGACTTTTCAGTTAGGCTTTCATTGGATCCTTTCTGATAGGCAACTGGTCACATAGCTCTCTGAACCTTTGGGGCTGGCACACCTTGCGAAGGACCCTCTAGGTTACCTCTTTATCCCTCAGATTCCTAGAATGATAGAACCATTGTATTAACCTGGTGTAATATATGTGTTCTAATTTTTTTAATCAGTCAACAATTACTTACTGAGAACCTGTTATGGAACAAAACACAAAAGTGGTGCCCTTGTGAAGTTTCAACCTAGAGGGTAGAAAAAGAAAATAAGCAAATAAGCAAGTCAAATATTTGGCATGTTAGAAGGTGAAAAGGGCTGTGGAGGCAAACAAAAACAAAAACAGAACCAAAACAAAAAAAACATGGAGAGGAATAGGCATCTAACACATACAAGCACAACACATAAAAGCACAAATGCACATCTTTCTGAACCAGAACAGCACTGATAAACTGAAGGGCTTACATCACTACCAATACCGAAGTCAGAGGAAATTGTTAGGGTAATTTGGGTATTAAATACTAGATTTTAAAAGGGGTTTAACAAACAGTAACATCAAAACCAGTATAGTTAAGTGGCACTTGGCTGACTCAGTTGGTAGAGCATGTGAATCTTGATCTTCGGGTCTTAAGTTTGAGCCCCACATTGGGGAGAGAGTTCACTTAGAAAAAAAAAAGTATAGTTAATAACCACTTTCAACCTTTTCCTAGTCTTACTAAAGTTTTAAAGATAATTATCTCTATTATATGAAAGCTCTGAGTAAATTTGATCTCAGTCATTGGATTAGTGCTATCTACTAAAATTAATAATTGCTTATATTGACAGAGAGTTTTAGGGATTACAGGTAAGTCTCAAAGACATGCTTTCAGTTGATGATTCAACTAATTTGTACAAAGGGCCCTGTTATGCAGGCACACACATACATATACACATGACAATCATGCAGATAGATAGGTATCCTTTTTCCTTGGGAATGAACATCCATTTATTCTTAGGATCAACATCCCCACTGTCCTCTGGGTTTTGTTTTTGGTTTAGATCCCGTGACTCTATGATTCTTGCCTCTTGAATATAATTCAATCAGGAAAACATACTCACCTCTCAGGTGGGCTCTCTTGAGTTCCACAGTCAGAGTCAGGTTAGGATGGGGGATGTTCAGTAGTGAACATGGGTGGGCACAATAAGCCCACATATCCCCCCACCCTTTTTTTTTTTTTTTTTTTTGCTTCCCTTCTCAGTTTGCTCCACTATTATCTCATGGTCTGCATGGGAGGCCAGAGAGACCCATTGCTCCCAGCTAAGTACATCATATTATCCACACTGCTGGGAGAACCTGCATCATGTCTGATGAGTGCTGCCTGCTGGTCAAAGATATCTAGTCCCTCCTCATAGAGAGGCTGAACTCGTGTGACATTGGATATAAGTAAGTGGACCTCAGGACATGTGGGCTTCTTTTACCTGAGGACAGACTCTGAATTTTTGAATTACTGAATGTGCACCATATGAGAGGTGTTTTATGTATAACTTTGATTTTTCATGCAGCTCTGGGTGAGTCTTACCTAGGATATAGCTAAAGGGCTAGTCATTCTCCTTGGGCATGTACTCAAAATGTGTCCTTTTTAAAGATCATGTATTGACATGATTGAGGCCAAGACTGATGGAAAGCTATTAGAGGAAGTTGTACAAATGCAAGATTGTAAAGCCTGTAGAGAATATCTTTCCTGTCTGAAGGCGCCAGATAATATCCTTTGTTTGCTCTAATGCCAAGATCTGTAATTTTTTTTAATTTTTATTTTTTATAAACATATAATGTATTATTAGCCCCAGGGGTACAGGTCTGTGAATTGCCAGGCTTACACACCTCACAGCACTCATCATAGCACATACCCTCCCCAATGTCCATAACCCCACCACCCTCTCCCTCCCTCCCTCCCCCTGGCAACCCTCAGTTTTGTGAGATTAAGAGTCTCTTATGGTTTGTCTCCCTCTCTTCCTACCCCCCCTAGTCTCCCCATGTTGCATCTCCACTTTCTCATATCAGGGAGATCATATGATAGTTGTCTTTCTCCAACTGAGTTATTTCACTAAGCATAATACCCTCTAGTTCCATCCACGTCGTCACAAATGGCAAGATTTCATTTATTTTGATGGATGCATAGTATTCCATTGTGTATATATACCACATCTTCTTGATCCATTCATCTGTTGATGGACATCTAGGTTCTTTCCATAGTTTGGCTATTGTGTAAATTGCTGCTATAAACATTCAGATGCACATGCCCCTTCAGATCACTATGTTTGTATCTTTAGGTATATACCCAAGGTATATGACCCAATTGCTGGGTCATAAGGTAACTCTATTTTCAACTTTTTGAGGCACCTCCATACTATTTTCCAGAGTGGTTGCACCAGCTTGCATTCCCACCAACAGTGTAGGAGGCTTCCTCTTTCTCCTGTAATTTTTTTTTTTTTTAATAAAGAGCACACTGACTTAATGGGATAATAAAAACTTCTTGCAGGATGCACTCCAAGCTCACAGATAAGATGTATGAGGTTAGAGACCATCTCATATCCATCAGAAATAATTATACTGAACATTAAGTCTCAGGATGGGCCACCACTAATCCAGACAGTACACATTAATCAAGAAGCCCATTGTTTAGGGGCTTCATGGCTTAGCTAGTGGAGTTGGAATTTAGACCTACCTTCTGGCCAGGTACTCTGTTCAGGGTACAGACAGTACACATTAACCAAGAAGCCCTTTGTTTAGGGGCTTCATGGCTTCATGGCTTCATGGCTTAGCTAGTAGAGTTGGAATTTAGACCTACCTTCCTTCTGGCCAGGCACTCTGTGCCTTAGCTGGATTTACCAATTACCACTGGATTACCAAATCCCGTGGGCTTACATTTACCAATTGTGATTACCATGGAATTACAATTACGTGATTCTGTGCTGATAGAATCTCCTCTCTCCTTCCTGCTTTAGTTTCAACCCTTTTGAGATAGGAGAAAATTTCCTCCAATACCTTTCATCTGTTAAGACTTGTCAAGTGCTCTGCTATATCCTGCTATGCAGGTTTATACAGAGTTGCTCTCTTTGAATAGAACGGATACCTGAAATTTTACTATATGTTTTTAACCTAAAATGGAAAATTATGGGTGCTGAGAAAGGACCTTTTCCTTTTTCCGTTCAGGTTTCAGAAGCCAGTTTCCTGTCCCTTGGTTTTTGCCCTTTTATTGTGTCCCTTTTACCATAACTTTCATGACCCTGCTCACTGTGAAATGACCTGTAGTCAGGAGTAAACACCCACTTGCTATAAATTAATTCACTGAGAATACAGTTGAATGCCTACTCTGTGACATGGGGATGCTATCAGATGTAGCACAGATTTGGTTCTTGCCTTGATGGAGCTGATACTCTGCTAAATGAGAAAGATAATTAAATGAATAAATCATAATAGAGTACATTAAGTGTTATGATAAAGGGTGAAAAATGTAAACAGGAGACATTTTTAACACACTAGCTTGCTAGGGTATTGAGTATTAAGGAAGTACTCCTTGGGAGGTGACTATCAGCTGACCTAAGAAATGAGCGAACTTGTCAGAAGAGTGGGAAGAGTGTTTCAAACAGAGAAAAAGGACCTCTGTGGAAAGTCCTGGATGCCAGCCCAAGAATGGTGTCTTTGAGGAACCAAGAGAATTTTATCATAATAAAAATAGATAACAAAGAGACAGATGGTGAAAGATAAGGAGGCAAACAGGGGCCATCTCATGAATAATCTTGACACTTAAACTGGGAAGTTTGGACTATGTTGCCAAGGGACTAAAAGCAGGGTTTGATATTAAATTTGCATCAGAAAGACATGAAGAACTGCACATTTAAAGAAAGGACACAGGGAGACAAAGTGCAGAGGAGTGAGGGGCAGCCACAAAAGACAGCTGGGAGAGAGAGTAGGATGGAAGTGAAGGGGGGAAGATGTTTGTGGATGCAGAGGGATCAGGCAAGGCAGGGCTAGAGAAGTGTACTTTGACCTTAGTAGTGAGGCAGCCACAGGTTACCTCCAGGGAAACAATGTCATTGGCAAGGTTTGGGGAAGGCCAGGTTGCAGGGATGGCAGCTGTTGCTCTTTTCTTCCTAGACTGTGGGCTCCTTAAGGTAGCAGCAGTGTGCCAGAGCTGGATAGGCTCATGAGAGTGGATTATTAGGGAGCCAGGACATTTTTTAAATCATCAGTAGCTGAAAATCAGCTATGGTGGGAGTTTTACACTACAGAAATCAGTAAAGGCTATAAATTGGGCTTCCTCCCCTTGCCCCTTTCTGATGAAAGCTTGTTTATCAACATGCCCTTGCTATCTTTTTTGTAACTCAGTGCTGAGAATTTAATAGCTAATCAGTGTCTGCTGAATAAAGCATGAGTGATTGAATGAATGAGTGAATAAATAAATGAAACAATCCCAGATTGTCTGTCTGTCATGCTGATCTCCATCTCCCCTCTTGGTCCTTTAGCTTCCTCGTGGGGCAGGATGGTGCTGTTTATGAAGGAGTGGGCTGAAATGTCCAAGGTTCCCATCCTCCTGGCTACAATGACATTGCCTTGGGCATTGCCTTTATGGGCACTTTCTTGGGTAAGTGCATGCTTTGGGCAGTAGCAGTCATTGTATGGTGTTTGAGGGAGAGTGTCTCAAATGCAAGACAACAGCATCAAACTCAGGCATCACTTCAGTGCCTGCATATGCTAGACTTAGCCAGCTTCAGATTTATCATTTGACTAATCTGAGTGTTACCAGGAGTGAACTCCCCCACCCCCAGAGAGAATGCTCACCCTGAATCTATCTCCTTCACAACCAATCAAATGTCTTTCTCTTCTGACATCAAAACATATATAAGACAAGGGGAAAATATCTTTGTGCATATATTTTGCTAAGTTTTTACCATGGCAACAATGTGGGAACCTTTACCTTATTTGCCACATCCCTAGATTAGTCCTTGTATCAGCATCCAGAATGTTCACTGACAATTGCCATTGTTCAGAGCTCTTGACTAGAGTTTGTTTAGACTCAGGGAACTTTTGCTGCATCTCTGGGAAGAGGAGCCCATGTCACTGGGACTGGTTCAGGATGATACTAAAATGAATGTTGGGTGGGGTGAGGGGATACCTAGGAAGGTGCCTGGGATGGGGGTGGGTGTGTGAAGGTACAGGAAGCACACCTTGTGGCCAAAGCAAGGTTTCTCAGCTTCAACACTATTGACATCCTGGATCGGGTAAGTCTTTGTAGAAGAACTGACCTGTGTATTGTAGGACCCTTAGCTGCATCCCTGGCTTCTCCCCCAGATGCCTGTAACATATTTTGCCTATTTGTGACAACCAAAAACGTGTCTAGTCAGTACTAAATATCCCCTGGGAGGCTAAATTCCCCCAATTGAGAACTACCAAGTTAAATATTTGCAATGGACAAATATTCTGTACATCCCCAAACAACTCTATGTATCCCAGACTCTGTTCTTTTCATTCAGGAAGAACTTTGATGCTGATGAATCTAAGGCCTGACTTTGTTTTCTGTATATAGACTTGCAGGCAGTAGCAGAATATATTAGCATGGTGGTAGGGGTGCATTACAGGTGATTCAGGAGTGGGTCCTGCCCTGGACAGGGTGCCTTGGAAACCTGTAACAGATAGATAACTGTTTTGCAGATACCTCGCCCAATGCCACAGCTTTGGAGGCAGCCTAGAACCTGATCCAGTGTGCAGTGGACAAGGGATATTTAATTCCCAACTACCTGCTGGTGGGGCACAGTGATATTGTCAACACCCTGTCTCCCGGGTGAGCTTTGTACAACATCATTAAGGCTTGGCCTCATTTCAAATACTGAGGAAGCCCCTGCTCCCTCTGAGACTATTCCCTGTGTCTGCCTGGCTGCCGGGCTTTCCCTGTCCTCACCCTCTGTCCTGACTCAACACTTGGGTGTCCCCTCCCTGTCAGCTCCATCCTGTCCCTCCTTTCTCAGGTTAGGATGATCCTCTACTGCTAGCACCCCATTATCCTCCAAGCAGCTCTGAGACCCCAGAGCTGGACATTCCCAGCCCTCTGAGTAGGCCCCACCTTCCTCTCTCCTCATCTTCCCCTTCCCTGAGCACCCAGCTCCTAAGCCAGGTGGGAAGGTGGGCTGATGCTTGTTTGACTTCTCTTTCCCTTTCTGGCTGCCCCTCTGTCCCATGTACCTTAGCCCTGTCATCTGCCTGGCAGCCCCCAAGACTCACATGGGTTCAAGGCCTGAAGCCCCTCTCTGCGCACACACCAACTTGTCTAAATGTGAATGTGGCCCTTATTTCAGGGCCCCATCACTTATAGGTGTGCTACCTCCCTCCACTGGATTGTGAGGATTTCCAGTTTTCTTTTCCCCCACATCCTCAGGTCCTGAGCAGTGTCTGGAGTCTTGTAGGTGCTACAGAGGTTTGTTGGAGAGGTGGACAAATGAACGAAAGAGTGGATCAAGTCCCTGCTCCTCTTTTCAGTCTGCTCCACTACCCCTTCTATGGGAATGCCTTCTGGGGCAGTCCTCCATCCTGCCAGCTTTCTTTCTGTTCCTGCCCTTCCCTGTCTGAGGCTCAGAGCCAGCTTTTGTGGCTTATGTGTAATGGTTGCTATGCCTCAAGGGTCCTGTGTCCTGTCCTCCTTGAACTCCCCGAGGACAGAGACTACATTCCTCCAGGCCTATCTGGGCTGTGTTCATATAAGTTACCTGTGCCCTACAAGGTGTGGGTTCACTGGGGACATAGAGCCTGGCACTCTGCAGTCTTCTAGGCCTGGGATCCTCCCACTCAGAGAGAAGCCAGATACTGAAAGTATTCTGCATGCAGTAGGCAGTATTCTGCTGTGCACTGGAAGCACATGGGTAGGATCTTATTTCTCCTGATCTGGAAACATGAAGGGGGAAAAAGAAGGGGAGGGTTAAAAAGAAGAAGCCAGAAACATGGACTTTTCTCCCCTCTATAACCTTTGGTATTCATACTGTGTCTGGTGTTTTATATCTCTTCCTTCTGGGTATTTACCCCAAAAATACAGATGTAGTGAAAAGAAGGGCCACCTGCACCCCAATGTTCATAGCAGCAATGGTCACAATTGCCAAACTGTAGAAAGAGCCAAGAGTCAACAGAAGAATGGATAAAGAAGATACAGTCCATATATGTAAAGGAATATTACACAGCCATCAGAAAGGGTGAACACCCAAATTTTGTATCAACAAGGCAGGTTTTGACAGCCTCTTATTTTTACAGCCCTTTTGCTTTTCGAAGACTGTCCCTGTGATCTTACTGGATTTGCTGTCCTTTTGTTATTTGTAGTCTGGCCACCTGGCATGTAAGCAAAGGAAGGAATGATTTATCTCGAGGGTTAGGTGGGCTAGCGGACCCAGTGCCCCTTTCTGATTTACCGAACCCTCAAGAGTTGGTTCCTGGAGAACCCCCTTGAGCTCTCTCTACCAGACTCTCCTTCCTTGGGGGAGGGGGCTGGATACAGACTTCCCAGGGGAAACTTCTATTTCTCCATCACTTAAAACATCAAAGATGAGTTTCCTAACCCTTCACACAGGGAGTAGCCAACAAGGAGGGTGTGAGATGCTGAGGAATAGTATCACAATAAAAACTGTCCTTCAAATTTCTTGACCTTTCTTACAATCCTACCTTTGACTAAGGACGGTTCTCTTCCCTTTGATTCAAACCTGATCCCGGAGGATCTTGTTGGCCTTCCGGAGCCTCTGTCCCAGGCAGGGTCTTGTTGGCCTCCTGGAGCCTCTGTCCCAGGCAGGCTGTAGACAGGGCTGTAGACACCCTGACCTCCACAAACACTCTTCAAGGCCTCCTCAAATCAACAACTCTGTGGTCTAGACTATTGTCTTTTGCAAATACTTAACTTGTATTGGTCTCACATATACAATCTAAGTAAAAACAGAGCACTCAGTGGGCAAATGCTTTTTTTTTATGGCAAATTCTGAGGCAGCCTGTTCTGTGCCATTGCCTCTTCTGAGTCCTCAGTATAGATAAATTCTTCCCAACTCCACTTAATCATGAAGTGGGGTTCATACTACCCCTCACCCCCTCAGAGGGTTGTTGAGAGAGTTAAGTGAATGAAGTGTGGTAAGGTCTTAGACCTCATGGTTGGCATGTGATAATGATTCTATTAAAGTTCCTGGAGGTATGGATATTCATATTGTTATTGCTGTAGTTTTGCTGTCATAGGAGCCAAGAGCAGGCTGCCCCCAAATGCGCCACTTTGGCATACCAATCCTTTTAAGTAAAAGTTATGTAAGAGACAGCCTGTGCTGTCTGGCTTGAAGACAGCCTGTGCTAGAAGGACACTCAGACCCTTTTTTAAAAAAATTTATTTGTTATTTTCAGCATAACAGTATTCATTGTTTTTGCACCACACCCAGTGCTCCGTGCAATCCGTGCCCTCTATATTACCCACCACCTGGTACCCCGACCACCCACGCCCCCGCCCCTTCAAACCCCTCAGATTGTTTTTCAGAGTCCATAGTCTCTCATGGTTCACCTCCCCTTCCAATTTCCCCCAACTCCCTTCTTCTCTCTAACTCCCCATGTCCTCCATGCTATTTGTTATACTCCACAAATAAGTGAAACCATATGATAATTGATTCTCTCTGCTTGACTTATTTCACTCAGCATAATCTCTTCCAGTCATGTCCATGTTGCTACACTCAGACTCTTCTTAATCCCACTGAAAGCAGAAGATACCATGTGAAAGGTATCTCCCCTGTAGCATGAGGTAAAGAGATATCCTTATCACCAGAGGTGGGGAATCGAGAGCAGAGAAGGCTATATAAAAATTTTTTTTGTTAGTTTTTACTAATTTACTACCCCAAGCTCCCAAAATTAAATTTCCTTTATTCTGTCAATGTCTGACAAACTTATTATCTCTTTGTTTAAAATATATAAAAACTAACAGCCTTGGTCATTTCTTTAGTTCTCAATTATATTTTTAGGCCTCTGTGTGCACTTAATAACTAACTTTCAGGTTTTATTCTCCCGTTAATCTATCTCATATAAATTTAATTTCCAGTCCGGCCAGAAGACCTCAAGTTTAGAGAAGAATTTTCTCTTTTCTTCAGTATCAATTAGTCCTATTTGCAGCAGAAAGGACATGGCTATGCAGGCACCAGCCCTGGGAGCTCGCAGGAGTTTGACACTCCCCAGGACAGCAGGCTGGCCTGAAGCTTGTGGCACACAGGCCTTGGCAGGTCAGAAGGAGCTCATGGTAAAAGAGGGACACACACCTCATGAAGGAGGTGTCAGAGTAAGAGGCGTTTTTACTGTCAGAGTAGGAGAGGTTCTAGGGCTCATCTTGTCAGTTGTTTTC
Source organism: Mustela nigripes (assembly GCF_022355385.1). Lineage (NCBI taxonomy): Eukaryota > Metazoa > Chordata > Mammalia > Carnivora > Mustelidae > Mustela > Mustela nigripes. The sequence goes on along the minus strand of NC_081570.1, from coordinate 108,382,683 downwards.
CACAACTAGTAGCTGGGAGGGGAAAAAAAAAGACACCAAACAAAGTTTTTTTTTTTTTTTGGTTCCAGAATAAAATGCTTATCTGGCTAAAGCCCTACATTTTATAGAAAATTGAACCCAAAGGGGTCAGATTACCTGTTCGAGTTCATTCAGTGAGAAGAGAGACTCAGATTCTGAGCATGGCATCATTCCTCTCACCTGTCTGGTCAAGATAATTTTGTGGTCCCTCTTTTCAGACAGAGTAAACAACTCAACATGGCAGTTAGAGCCTTCCACAATCTCACTCCAAGTTACCTTTTCTCACAGAATGAGCCCAGGTGGGCAAGGTATGGGCTCAGCTGCTGGGCTTTTCCATCTTGGAGCCTTTGCCCACACTGTCCCTGCCCCACTCCTGACTACTGCAATTACACCAGGTTTAAGACAGTAATCCAGGCTAGCTCTCCCAAAAGGCTTCCTGATTCTCTGGACCAGAAATGACATCTTCTTGCCCCAGGTGCCCATGGACTTCACCTGAGTCTCTCCCTCCCCACTTCTCCCTCCCAACCTGGACTCCACAGGCTGCACCACACCTGTCAGGTCTCAGGATCTCCAGGGGCACATGTAGGCCTTTGTGTCTGTGCAATGGAAGGGGAAGAGCCATGCCTGGGCAGGGCTGGGTGAGCAGAGGCAGCATTCCCAGCCTGGGAAGGCAGCTGTTATTCCCTCAGCTGGTTTTGAGAAATTTGTCAAAAGTGGAAAGTCCCGTGTCTTCACATTGCATGAAACTGCCCACTAGTTGTAGTACATCAGATTTTTCACAGATTAATTCCATCCTTATTCTGGGACAACAGGTGCTCCCACTTCTGGTGTACTCCCCCCACCCCCACAAATCAGTGAGATTTGGGAAAAAACATGCTCCACCACCAAAGTTCCCCCACCATCCTTGGATGCTTCTGTGACCTTATTGTGAAGGCCTCAGCCAGGGATGGGGTAGGGCAGGGACTATCTCAACCCCACTTGCCCAGCTACCTCCTATACTCCCAGGCTCTTCCTCTGTCCCTTTGGCTTCTTTCTTTCCCACTTCAGTTCTCTCTCTCTCTCTCTCTATCACACATGCACCCTTCTTCATTATCTCTATGTCTCTGTCTCCCTCTCACCTCTGCCTATGTCTCTCTTTTTCTTGCTTTCTTTCACACTGCCTCCCTCTCTGCCCTTCAATGCTTCTTATTTTCTGTCTCTGTTCACCCTTCTGGTTCTGTGGTTGAACTGATTCTGCTCTCTTCTTTTGTTTTCCCCAGCATCTAGAAAATGGCAGCATGGAAGAAGCAGCAGGAAAGGGGCTTGTGCCTTAGCACTATTGATCCCCACCAATGTGTCCCACCCTGCTCCAGGGCTTCCAGGGTTCCAGGGAGTGGAAGGAGGAGCAGGAGGCCAAGGGTTGGGTGGCTATGGGTAAGGGACACATTTTTCAGAATTTAATGCCACACAGAAGTGGAAGCAGGGCAGGTGTGTTTCTGGCCCAGCAGGTTTTGCTTGGCAGGGCTGATTGAGTGCAAGGCCTTAATTAGAAATGTTGACTAGGAGAGAAGGGAAGGTGTTATTACCTGGGAAGAGTGGTAGGTGGGGTGGGAGGTCTTGGGAGGTGTGGGAGGAACTTAGGGGACTTTCTGCAGAGACTACAGTAAAATGTGACTCCCTCCGGTAGGGAGTTGGGAGTTCCCTTTCAGGGTGGCCAGCAGTCTTTTGGTACCCAAGAATGATGCAGCTGTCTGCATGGAAGGGGAGATGGGAAGTTTCTTAATTCTTCCTCTAGGCTCAGCTCATATTTTCCTTCTTTTAAGAGTCCATCTTTTGAGGCTACCAAATTAGGATTCTTCTGTATGGTTCTTCTTTAGCATTCTGTTGATTTGTAATTATTTTTTTTTACGTGTTTTTCTGTGTGTGTGCATGTTTTATGTTTTATGTTGTCTGACTGACGTACTAGATTATAAGGGCCATAAGAGTGGGGACCATGTCTGTGTCAGTACTCAGTAAACATTTTAGACATGCAGAATTCAAAGGGAAACTGGTGTTGTGATTGTCTATTGACTTGTTTTGGAGCAGATGGCAAATGTAATTTGTTTATCCGGTTTGTCCTGGATGGTGTCCCTCCCACTGGCTCATCATATGGGGGTGGGGGAGGAAGGAGGAGCCCAAGGTGTGAAGGTGGAGGGAAGAAACTGACCTGGGATCAAACAAGTTCACAGCAGACCCACAGATTGGACACCAATATTTGAATAATTAAGATAGCTGAGTGTCTAATAATATTCAGTGGTCTTTCTTCCTGCAGGGAATCACTATATATATAATTTCATTTCATCTTTAAAACAGCTCTGTAGGGCTCTTTGACAGCTGAGGAAACTGAGGCTGGGCTTGGAAAGATTACATGACCTTCCTGAGGTTAATTACACAGCTAGTACATGACAGTGCTGAACTGAGTTTCTATTTCTTTGTCTGGACATTAGGCTGTTCTCCAGGTTGCTCACATTCCCTTTACAGTGGGTGGCCAGAACTGGACAAAAAACCCAGGGGCCCTTGACTTAGATAAAGTTCACAATATTCTTTTATAAATTAAAGAATATTGATCTAACAATATTCTTTAATTTATAAGGTGATACCTGCAAAACCCTATGTAAATGGTGCAGTTCTGAATTTATTTTGTAATAATAATTATAGCAATGACAAAGAAATAAACAAACAAAAAACTAAACTCTATATACATAGAACAAACTGGTGTTACCAGAGGGGAGATTGGGAGGGAGGAGGTTGGTTGAAATAGATAAAAATAATTAAGAGGTGCAAACTTCTAATTATAAAATCAATGTCATGAAAATGAAAAGTACAGCATAAGGAATATAGTCAGTAATACTGTAATAACATACAGTGACAAACAGTGACTACACTTACGGTGGTGAGCACTGAGTAATGCGTAGAATGGTTGAATCACTATATTATCTATATGGAACTAATATAACATTGTATGCCAATTATACTTCAATAAAAAAATAATATAAGCAATGCATTCCAAGACTGTCTTTTGGTCACACTGCCCAGCAGATCTTTCCATCACAACTGCTATTACTCCACCTCTTACCCCATCATATCCTCACCAGGCCTGTTTTTCAACCTAGGTGTGGGACTCCAGTTTGTCTTGATTTAGTGTCTAATATGACACAAAATCTACCATAATATTAGCAACATTTCCTCATAGTTAAAATCTGCTGAAATCTTTTGGATTTTGATTTCATCATCATCAATGAGCCATCGTTCCTTTTTCTTCTCCAGCATTTTATTCAAATCCTTCACAGTCACCTCCCAAATATCCACCAACATTGGACAACAAGCTCTCAGGATTTCTTTATACATTGCCCCATTGGACCTTTGTAAGAAGCTGCAAGGAGGGCACTGTGCTCCCATTTCCTTGATAAATAACTGAGGAGATATGGTCAAGAACCTAGATTGAGGTTTTTGTACACCATTGTTTTGTACACTTTTTCCAGAAATATACCTCAAGGATGACAGTCATCCACAAGCCATAAATCTCTGCTGTTTGATGCAGAAACCAAAAACGCAATGGCAAGTGTTATCACTCTCTATAATTCTGGAGTGCTAGAAGGAGAAAGAAATTGTGGCTGAAGTTTGTGTTTATGTGTTTGTGTGTGGTGTGCATGGGGTATGTGTAGGGTATGTGTGCGGTGTATGTGTGTGTGCTGTGTATGTGTGATATGTGTGTATGTGTTCGTGGTACATGTACTGTTTTTGTGTGTATGATGTGGAGTGTGTGTATCTATAGTGTATATGTGTATATGGTATGTGTGGTACAGGTGGTGTGTGTGTGGTATATGTATGTGTGGTGCATATGTGTGTGTGGTGTGTGGTATTTGCAGTATGTGTGTAAGCGTAGGGTTGTGTGTGTGGTGTGTGTGGTATATGTTATTTGTGTGTGGTATATGTGTGTGGTGTGTGTGCAATGTGTGTGTAGTGTGTGGTGTATATATGTGTGTGGTATGTGTATGTGGTGTATGTGTGTGTGTGGTATGTGTGCAGTGTGATGTGTGTGTGTGTGTGTGTGTGTATGTGATGTGATGCCACTGTTCATTCCTCTCAATTACTCCATTTTTATTAAGGAGAACCCACAGGCTTCATTTCATTTATTATTAGTGTTGGTTTTTTTTAAAAGATTTTATTTGTTTATTTGACAGAGATCACAAGTAGGCAGAGAGGTAGGTGTGGGGGGGGGCAGACTCCCTGCTGAGGAGGAAGCCCAATGCAGGGATAGATCCCAGGATCCTGGGATCATGACCTGAGCCGAAGGCAGAGGCTTTAACCCACTGAGCCACCCAGGTCCCCAATCAGTGTTCTTATGTACCCCAAATATGGAAGTTTTATTCTTGTTTTTTACTAAATTTAGCTCAATTCTTAATTATTTTCCCTTCTTGTTTTTTTTTTTTTTAAAGACTTATTTATTTGAGAGAGTTAAAGGGAGAGGGCAGTGGTTGATGGAGAGAGAATCTTAAGGAGATTCTGTGTTGAGCACCAGCCCAATAAGGGGCTTAATCTCATGAACCTGAGATTACAACCTGATCCCAAACCAAGAGTCTGACACTTTAACTGACCGTACCACTCAGATGCCCCCTCCCTTCTTGTTGTTTTTACGTACATGTCATGAGGTTCACATTTCAGTTGTGCATCTTCTAGTCTATTGTCCATTGATCTGGATGTGGTCCCTTAACTATTCAAGATATCTTTGGGCACGCTAGCCTGTTATGGATCCAGGCACATAGGAAATAGTGTTGTATGTATATAGTAAGCCAGATATGACAGATAGAAGGGCTTTTCTGAGTGATGTGTGGCTTGGGGAGAGTGGATAGAACTTCATTACCTGTAGACTTCTAGTGTGTGAAGAAATTAAATGTATACTACTACTTAAAATCACAGAGATTCTTTAAGAAAAAAAGAAAAAAAAAGAGGTTGTTGTTTTGGATTCTAGCTCAGTAAAGCTAAGGATGCTTGCTAAACACTTTTGGTTTGTTATTCTGTCAAGTTTAGGTAATAATGAAATTCTCTGGGTTGGTATTTAAAGGAAAAAGAGAGGAAGAACTTGCAATGTTACAAATAGTCTGAAGTATAAAAACCACCATATGTTCTTAAACTTGAATAAACAAAAAGAAACCAATATCTCCTTCCCTCAGTGAGATTTTCATCTGGAGATAAGTGGGAATAAGGGAGGAGGGGGGATACACCAAAGAAGAGACATGAGTTGAGACAGGGTTATGGTCTGTGGACCTCAGCACCTTCTCTGTCTGGAATGTTGTCTGAAACCTCCTCTGTGTCTTTGGCTGATCAATTTCTATACATTCTTTGATTCTGGGTCTAAATGTCATGTTTTCAATTACTTGTATGTGGAATTTAAGAAACAAAGAAGATGAACACAGGGAAGGGAAGAAAAAATAAAATAAGATGAAAATAGAGAGAAAGGTTAGCCATAAGAGATGTGGAACTCTTGGAAGCAAACTGGTTGCTGGAGGGGAGATGGGTAAGGGAAGGGGTAATTGGGTGATGTATATTAAGGAAGGTACCTGATGTAACGAGCACTGGCTGTTATATGCAACTGATGAATCACTAAATTCTACCCCTGAACATTATAATACACTATATATTAACTAAATTGAATTTAAATAAATAATCTAATAAAAATAAAATAAAATAAAATACGTTGTATCTTCAAAGAAGAACTCTCCCCCCATGGTCAGCCATGTACTTATTCAGAAACATGTCCCTTTCCAAAAGTGCATGATTTGGAACCATAACTTTAATTCTGCTGTTATTAATTTTATATATTTTACATCTATCTTCTCATTAGATGTTAGCTATATGAGGAAAGGGACATCCCCAGTGTATCCCAGCTCTTGGTAGTGTCAGGTATAGCAGCACACAATGGTAGCCCAACACATGTTTGTGGAATAAACGAATACCTTTGGTGTCTTCTCTGCAGTAGTGAGGTTGAATCAGGTGACCCCGGGCATTTTCCAGGGCTATCTCCTACAATGGTTGGGGTGGAAGGTAGGTGAGGGAACAGCAGCAGAAGGGTGCTAGATTCTGGATGTAATTTGGCCAGGAGGTGGTGCAGGCAGCCTGGCTCCCTGGCCAGGGCAGGGGTGGGGCAAACTGTGGTGGGTGTGGAGTTGAAACACCTTCAGGCCAGCAGCAGTCCCAGGCACAAGGGGTGAATGGCTGCGGATGCATGCAGACCTTCTGGGGCACTTGCTTCAGGGATGTGTTGGATGTTGGCCTCTTGTACCTGTAGCCACCAAACTGTTCTTGGCACATTTTAGGATGAAGAGTGGCAAGGTAGCTTGTCCTGAGGTCAGAGAGGAGACCCACCCACCATCCTGACAGTTCCCAGTCTCTTGCTTGTTTGGTCAGCGCCTTTTCCCTGAGCTCTCACAAACAACCCCATGTTCCACTTCCTTCCCTAGGCTTCCTCTCCCACCCTCTTACTTTCATCCTTGCTGAGACCTTGCAAATGTGTCTGCAACCCCATTCCCAAAGTTCTCTTTGCATCAGCCTCTGAGGTGATGAGTCCACTCTTTTATTAAGGTCCAACTCTTTACTCCTTCCTTTGATCCCCTACTGAGCTCTTCTGGAATCCCCTTCTTTAAACTGATAAGTACAGATACTACACTTGATCTTAGCCAAAAGTCTGAGAAGTGATGGGATCCCCTTTTTTAATCCATTACTTTACCTCTTGGATTTATATTTATAGCCAAAACTTCTTTTTTGAATATGAGGTTCCAATTCTAACTTTGTGCTTTACTCAACTTGAATATCTAGTGGCATCTTTGGGTCTCGATATTTATAGTTGGCTCCATATACATGTAATTAAGTTCATTGCTGTTGTTTTCTCCTGTTAATGATCTCATGTCAATTTAAATCTTAGACCAGCTGCAAGAATCCTGAAGAGTGAGAAAAAAAAAAATGTTCCTCCACAAGTAGCCCTACTCACGTTACTGAGTCATCTTACCTAAAGTCAGCTGATTGCAGATGATGGCCATACTACAAAATGCATTAACAGCAACAGAAATTAATGTTTGATTAAATAATTGTGCACTATAGACTGACCAAGTAAATACATCAAACTAATTGTCACAAATTCCAAAGGGCTACTCTGTCAGTGTAAGAATGCATGAGAAATACCCCATCCTGCAGAAAAGGATAAAATTGCTTATTGAAAATTAGTAGTAGGTATCAAGAAAAAAATCCTTTCAGAATTAGTAAGTACCAGCCAGAATGCATGTGAGTTTGTGATCTGAATGCATGCTATCAAGGTGATTGAAAAATTGAAAGTGTTTATATATCAGTAGTATACCCAGAGGACTGGAAAGACTAAGTATACCTTCTTTCTAGAGGAGCTGACTTCAATCTAGGTCTCAAAACATTCCCATATGGTGAAGCTCCTAGTAAATTGAATATGACACAGTAAAAAACACAAGACACAAAAAGAAACAAGGTAAGATAAGTAAGAGTCAGCAGAAACCAGAAACAGAAGAACTGGTTCCATAAAGACATCAGAAATCAGACATTAAAACTGTCAGATATGGAAGAAAAAAAAATGACATTGCTTATTTATGTTAAACTATATTGAAAAATTCTGACAAATAAGTTTAAAAAAGAACTCAACAATGGAATGAGCTAAAGTGAAAAAGAAATAAATCACAAAAGAGAATATCTAGATACTTAATAAATATATAAAAGGAGGGGGGGCAAGATGGCAGAGAAGTAGGAGACCCTCCTTCCACCTGGTCCCCTAAAGTGAGCTAAATATCTACCAGAACACTCTGAACACTCACGAAATCAGACTGAGATATAAGATTATACACTTCTGGATCTCTATGGTGTCAGAAGATCATCAGTGGAGAAGTAAAGTGGAGTGGGAACACTTGGACTGATATTGGAGAATAAACAGAAGGGGGAGGAAGGCATCAGAAGTGACTCATTGGAAAGTAATACCCCAATATGAAAGTGTCCTGTGACCAGCATTAACTTGGGAGTCTGGTTAAAAGCAAAAGATCTTAAGGGGCAACTGGTGGAATCAGGTGACCATGGGCATGGAGCTAAGCCTACAGTCTCAGGACAGTCAGGACAGTCACCACTAGTGATCACCTGTGCCAGAGCCCCCCAACGGGGGCTCCAGTCTATGGTCCTGGCTTTCCACTGCTTGCACCACTGCTCCTGGGTACACTCCTGCCCGTGCCTGAGAGAGCCTGGTGTGGCCACTGGCTGGGGGGTCTCTGGGCCGACAGCCTTCCATGACCTGTGCATCCTCAGGATCTGAGCATACGCAGCCCAGTCTCAGAGAACAGAGCACGGTCTCCAGTTTGGGTCCCTCAGCCTGTAGCCTTCTGCATCCTGCACCGCTGCAGGGTGTGAGTGCACCTGACATGGGCATGGGCTCCAGATAGCAGTCCCGACAGTGGCAGCCACCCAGGTTCAGGCCCCCCTGAACAAATATTGCTCATGGTTTTAGTGTCACAGTGATGCAGAGACAAGTGGGGACCTCGGGTGACCACTGAGATGGTGGCCGGGGTGTGCACCGCCTGTGGGAGGTTGTGGTGTTCAGTGGAATTTGCAGAGGAGGAGTCTGTGTGTTCTGAACCACCCAGAGAGGAGCTGACTAAGGCTTGTCTCTGAGGTAGAGGTCTGGGTGCAGACAGTTTACTTTTCACTAACCCTCCGAGAACCCCCAAAGCCCCGAAAGAACAAAAACCTCCAGAGAACAAAAGCCTGAATAACCAGTTTCCACAGAGCCCAGCCCCCTGATGGGGGCAGGGTGACTCAGCCAAAGCAAGACTGACTGGAAAACAACAGGGCAAGCCCCTCCCCCGAAGACAAACTGAAAAAACAAGAGGACAACAACCACGGGGTCCCCATAAAATTGTAGAACCCCAACATCAGAGGAAAACAATATATTAACCTCTCGGTATTGCCCCAAAACCTATGTATTTCATAGATACAACTTTTTTTTTTTAAAGATTTGTTCTCACAATTCTTGTTATTTTAATTTTTTTTAACCTACTTACCACTACAACTAGAGGTTTAATACAACATAATAACTTTTTAACGAGCTTTTTGCATGCATCTACCTGTGTTTCTTTCTTTCTTTTTTAATATACATAGAGATATAAGCTTCAAGGTAATCCTTTTTCCCTATTCAACACTACCCCTATATAGAAACCAGTTTTAATTTCCCTGTATCTCTGGAAAGTTGAGTCCTTTAACAAAGATAGCAAGATAAAACCAGGAAGAACTGAAATAAACTTCCTCACCCACATCGAGGATTTATAAACACCTTCCCATCTTATCCTTCTGTCAGTGTTTCTGCGTACTTGCTTTTATTTTTGTACTATATAAATCTTACTCTTGGGGTTCATTTTGGCTGTTTTTTTTTCTTTTTTCTTTTACTTTTGTCAGTCTTTTTGTTTATTTTTGTCTTTATACCTTATAATCTCACTTTTGGGGCCCATTTTGGTGGCTTTTTTCTTTTTTTCTCTTTTTCTCCCTTTTTTCTTTCTTTTTGGTGGTGACTTCTGATTGCTCCAAAACTTGTCAAGGTGCACATTGCCTAGATTGTGGTTGCTGTATTCAACTATACATCCCCTCAACCAAGTCTCACCAAAATATCTAGGAGAAGGAACACCCAACAGAGGAAAAATTCAAAGACTTTGACCTCTGGCACAGAACTATTGAATATGGACATAAACAATATGTCAGAAAAGGAATTCAGGGTAACAATTACCCAAGCAATAGCTAAGTTGAAGAAGACCATTAGTGACAACATAGAATCTCTAAGGCCAGAAGTTAAAAATGCTATTAATGAGATCTAATCCAATCTACATACTCTAACAGCTAGGGTAAGTGAGGCAGAAGAGCAAATTAGTGATCTAGAAGACAAACTAAAAGAAAAGAAGGATCAGGAAAAGGCCTTGAACAAACAGCTTAGAAGCCATGAAAACCAAGAATAAATAGATAAATAAATAAATAAATAATGCTATGAAACATTCCAGTGTCAGAATTATTGGGATCCCTGAGGGGGTGGAGACAGAAAGACTAGAAGATATGGTTGATCATATCCTAGATGAAAATTTCCCCAGTCCAGGGAATGGAGCAAGTGTTAATGTCCTAGAGGCAGAGAAGCCAACCCCCCACCCCCAAATCAATGAGGCTAAGAGTTCATCCAGGCACATTATTGTGAAATTCATGAATCAAAATTTCAGAAAATATGTCTTAAGGGAAGCTAGGGGGAAGAGATCCCTTATGTACAGAGGGAGGACCATCGCAATAATGTCAGACCTGTCCATAGAAACCTGGCAAGCCAGAAAGGGCTGGCAAGACATATTCAGGACACTAAATGAAAAGAATATGCAGCCAAGAATACTTTATCCGGCAAGGCTGACAATCAGAATGGATGGAGAGATAAAGAGTTTCCAAGACCAGCAAGTGTTAAAAGATTATGTGACCATCAAGCTGGCATTACAAAAAATATTAAGGGGGAGGTTCTATAAAAGAAGAAGGAAACCAAGAGTGACATAGAACAGAAAGTTACAAAGACAATCTATAGAAACAAGGACTTTACAGGCAACATGATCCCCATTAAAAACTTATCTTTCAATAATCGCTCTCAATGTGAATGGCGTAAATGCTCCCCTAAAATGGCAAAGGGTTACAGACTGGAAAAACATCAGGGCCTGTCCATATGCTGTCCGCAAGATACACATTTGGAACCTAAGGATACATCCAGACTGAAAGTGAAGGGAAGGAGAACCATCTTTCATGTCAATGGTCCACAAAAGAAATTTGGGGGGAGTGATTATCATATGAGATAAATTAGATTTTAAACTAAATACTGTAGTCAGAAATGTAGAAGGACACTACATAATTTTTAAAGGGTCTATCCACCAAGAAGATCTAACAATTGTAAATATTTATGCCTCCAACATGGGAGCAGTCAACTACACAAGCCACCTGTTAATCAAAATAAAGAGTCATATTGATATGAATACATTAATTGTAGGGGTTCTTAACACAGCACCCTCAGCAATAGACAGATCATACAAGCAGAAAATCAACAAAGAAATAACAGCTTTGAATGACACCTTGGACCAGATGGACCTCATAGATATATACAGGACATTCCACCCTAAAACAACAGAATACTCATTCTTCTTGAGTGCACATGGAACTTTATACAGAAAAGATCACATACTGGGTCACAAATCAGGGCTCAACTGATACCAGAAGATTGAGATTATTCCCTGCATGTTCTCTTTGAAGGAATTCAAACACTTGGAAGCTAAAGACCACCATGCTCAAGAATGTTTGGATCAACCAGGAAATCAAAGAATGAAGACACATCAGTCCAAAACCTATGGGATACAACAAAGGCAGTCCTAAGGGGGAAATACATAGCCATCCAAACCTCACTCAAAAAAAAAAAAAAAATTGAAAAATCCCAAATACACCAACTCTCTATACACCAAAAGGAATTGGAAAAATCACCAACAAATTAAGCCAACCCCATGCACAAAAAGGGAAATAATTAAGATTAGAAGAGAGATCAATAACTCAGAACTAGAGATGCAGTAGAGCATGTCAACAAAACTAGAAGCTTGTTCTTTGAAAGAATTAACAAGATTGATAAACCACTGACCAAACTAATCCAAAAGAAAAGAGAGAGGACTCAAATTAATAAAAATATGAATGAAAAGGGAGAGATACAATGAACACCAAGGAAATAGAAACGATTGTCAGAAATTATTACTGACAGTTATATGCCAATAGTTAAGTAACCTAGAAAAAAATGGATGCATTCCTGAAAACCTATAACCTTCTAAGACAGAAACAGTAAGAAATTGACACCATGAATAGACCAATATCTAGTAATGAGATTGAAGCAGTGAATTAAAAACCTTACACAACACAAGAGCCTAGGACTTGATGGATTCCCTGAGGAATTTTACCAAACACTGAAGGAAGAAATAATACCTATTGTCCCGATCCATTTAAAAAAATAGAAACAAAAGGAAAATTTCTAGACTCTTTCTATGAAGCCAGCATTACCCTGATGTCCAAACCAGGCAAAGACCCCATCAAAAAGAATTTCAGACTAATATCTCTGATGAATATGGATACCAAGATTCTCAACAGGATCCTAGCAAATAGGATCCAAAAGTACATTAAAAAGTTTATCCACCATGTCAAGGTAGAATTTATCCATGGGTTGCAAGGGTGGTTTAACATTTACACATCAATCACTGCAATAGAAAAAAATCAATAAGAGAAGAGAGAAGAAACACTGGCCCTCTCAACTGATGCAGAAAAAGCGTTTGACATAATACAGCATCCATTTCTGATTAAGACTCTTCAAAGTATAGGGATGAGGGAACATTCCTCAACTTCATAAAATTTATCTATGAAAAACCCACAGCGAGTATCATTCTCAGTGAGGAAAAACTGACAACCTTCCCTTTCATATCAGAAACACAAGGATGCCCACTCTCACCACTCTTGTTCAACATAGTACTAGAAGTCTTAACAACAGCAATCAGTCAACAAAAAGAAATAAAAGGTATTCAAATTGGCAAAGAAGAAACCAAAGTTTCTCTCTTCACAGATGACATGATATTTTATATGGAAAACCCAAAAGACTCCACCACCAAACTACCAGAACTCATACAGCAGTTCAGTCATGTGGCAGGATACAAAATCAATGTACAGAAATCAGTTGTTTTCCTAGGCACTATCAATGAAAATACAGAAAGGGAATTAGAGAATCGATTCCATTTACTATAGCATCAAGAACTATAAAATACTGGTAATAAACCTAATGAAAGAGGTAAAGGATCTGTACTTGAGGAACTACTGAACAGTCATGAAAGACATTGAAGAAGACACAAAAAGATGTAAAAGGATTCCATGCCCATGGTTCCTGAAGAATAAACATTAATAAACATTGTTTAAATATCACACAATATATACACAAGTATAGAGCAATCTACACTTTCAATGCCATTCCTATCAAAATTCCACTGGCATGTTTTAAAGTGCTGGAACAAATAATCCTAAAATATGTATGGAACCAGAAAAGACCCCGAATTGCTAAGGAAATGTTGAAAAAGGAAAACATAGCTGGGCGCATCATGTCTGATTCAAGCTTTACTACAAAGCTGTGATCACCAAGACAACATGGTACTACCATAAAAACAGACACATAGACAAATGAAACAGAGTAGAGAGTCCAGATATGGACCCTCAACTCTATGGTCAAATAATCTTCAGCAAAGCAGGAAAAATACCCAATGGGAAAGAGACAGTCTCTTCAATAAATGCTGCTGAGAAAATTGGACAGCCCCATGCAGAAGAATGAACCTAGACCATTCTCTTACACCATTCACAAAGGTAAACTCAAAATTGATGAAAGACCACAACATGAGTCAGGAATCTATCAAAATCCTAGAGAACATAGGCAGGAATCTCTTTGACATCAGCAACAGAAACTTCTTTCAATACATGTCTCCAAAGACAAAGGAAACAAAAGTGAAAATGAACTTCTGGGATTTCATCAAGATCAAAAGCTTCTGCACAGCAAATGAAACAGTCAACAAAGCAAATATGCAATCCACGGAATGCACAAAGACATTCACAAATGACACTGCAGACAAAGGGCTGATATCCAAGATCTATAAAGAACTCCTCAAACTCAACAGACACAAAACAGATAATCACATTAAAAAAGCGGGCAGAAGACATGAACAGACACTTCTCTAAAGAAGACATACAAATGAGTAACAGACACCTGAAAAAACGTCCATCGTCATTAGCGATCAGAGAAATTCAAATCAAAACCTTATTGAGATACCACCTTACACCAGTTAGAGTGACCAAAATTATCAGAATAGGAAACAACAAGTGCTGGAGAGGATGTGGAGAAATAGGAACTCTCTTATACTGTTGGTAGGAAAGCAAATTAGTTCAACCACATTGGAAAACAGTGTGGAGAGTCCCTAAGAAATTAAAAATAGAGCTATCTTATGACCCTGCAATTGCACTACTGGGTATTTACCCCAAGGATATAGATGTAGTCAAAAGAAGGGCCATCTATACCCCAATGTTCATAGCAGCAATAGCCATAATCACCAAACTGTGGAAAGAGCCAAGATGCCCTTCAACAGATGAATGGATAAAGAATATGTGGTCCATATATACAATGGAGTATTATGCCTTCATCAGAAAGGATGAATACCCAACTTTTGTATCAATATCGATGGGACTGGAAGAGATTATGTTGAGTGAATTAAGTCAAGCAGAGAAAGTCAATTTATCATATGGATTCACTTACTTGTGGAGCATAAGGAATAACATGGAGGATATTAGGAGAAGGAAAGGAAAAGTGAATTAGGGTAAATAGGAAGGGGAGATGAAATGCGAGAGACTATGGTCTCTGAGAAACAAAGTGAGGGTTTGGGAAGGAAGGTGGGTGGAGGAATGGGTTAGCCTGGTGGTAGATATTAAGGAGTGCACATATTGCATGGATCACTGGATGCCGCGGATAAACAATGAAACTTGGAACACTGAAAAAATAAAATAAAAAAGAACAAAAGTTTAAAAAAACCTAATAAATGCCTAAAAATATGCTTAACTTTATTTTTCATCGGAAAAATGTAAATTAAAATTACAACATGAAGGAAACATTAAGATGGCAGAAGAGAACAGGACCCTAATTTCTTATGGTCCCCAGAATTCAGCTAGATATTTATCAAATTATTCTGAACACATGTAAACTCAATGGGAGAACCTCTACAATTCAACAAACAGAAAAGTAAAGTAGGAGGTGTGGAGATGTGAATCCAGGATGATATATCAGAAAATAAATGCAGAGGGTAGGGAGCTTGCTTAAGGAGACTACTGCAAAGTATTATAAATAATGGAGTGAAAAATCAGAACATTTAGAAATCTGTTATTGGGGGGGGCATCCCTGGTTTAAAGGTGCTCAGGTAGGGGCCCCTGGGTGGCTCAGTGGGTTAAAGCCTCTGCCTTTGGCTCGGGTCATGATCCCAGGGTCCTGGGATCGAGCCCTGCACTGGGCTCTCTGCTTGGTGGGGAGCTTGCTTTCCACTCTCTCTCTGCTTGCCTCTCTGCCTACTTGTAATCTCTGTCTGTCAAATAAATAAATAAATAAAATCTTAAAACAACAACAAAAAAAGGTGCTCAGGTAGCAAAGCAGGGCACAATCCCAGGTGAGACAGCATGGCCTCAGGGTCCCCAGGGTTAAAAGAAGAATTGGGGTACCTGAGTGTGGCAGGGTTTCCAGGCATTGGAGCAGTGAAGCTAACTGGAAAACAGCAAGTTTAGGCATTGACTTTCCGCTCAATGTTGCCATAAACCTTGAACCACAGAACAACCATGCAACCACTCTCATGGCAGGAGCCTAGCAAAAGGCAGAAGCAAGACAAGACTTCAAGCCTCCTTCCCCCAAGAGGAATGGTGTGGGTCTGTGCCAAAGGAGACAGTTTTGAGACTCAAAAGTGTGTCATATGCCTCACATAAAAACTCTTGGTCACAGGCTGGGTAAACACAGAGTTCAGTCAGAAACCAGGGAGATGAGTGATTGACTGCTTTTCTGTGAGAACTCACTGAAGATTGGTGTGTGTGTGTGTGTGTGTGAACTTTCAGCTCCAGAGCAAGAGATAGGGGATCCACCATTTTCATCTTCCCCACATTGGTGCTGAAAGCCTTCAGAGAGCAAAACGAACACCACATAGTGCACTCACGCTGGAGCCACTTACACTGAACCCAGGCCCCTGGCAAAGGAGGTGCAATTCCACGGTCAAGGACACCTGAGAATCAGTGTAATAGGCCACTCCCCCAGAAGACCAGCAAGAATAACTCTCTAGCACCAAGTTTACCAATCCTTTTTTTTAAAAAAATACTTTAGTGTTTTAGTTTTATCTCTGTCAGCTAATTCCTCGTATTTTTATTATTATTTCTTTTTTAGTTTTTATGTTTATATATATATTATATTTTATTTTTGGTTTCCACTCATTGTATTTTATTTCACTTTTGTATATATATAAGTTTTCTTTCTTTCCTATTTTGGGATCTAGTTTCTTTTAACAAACAAACCTAAATACACCCAATCTAGTTTATTGCTTTGTTCTGTCTTAGCTCTTCGTTGCTTTGTTCTTATTTTGTTTTGTTTCTGTTTTCTTCTGGTTTGTTTCATTTGTATTTTTCTGATGTTGTTGTTATTTTTGACTTTTCTCTCTTTTCTTCTGGTCTTTTCTGAACATAATAATGAGATGGAGAAACTCATCCCAAGAGAAAGAACAGGAGGAAGTATTACTGCCAGGGATTTAATCAATATCTGCCAGATATTTAATCAATATTGATATAAATAAGATGTCAGAACTAGAATTTAAAACAATGATTATAAAGGTACTAGCTGGGCTTGAAAAAAAGCATAGAAGACACTAGAGAACCCTTTACTCTAGAAATAAAATAACTAAAGTCTAATTAGGCTGAAATTAAAAATATTGTTATGGAGATGATGTCAAAAATGGAGGCTCTAATTGGTGGGAAAAATGAGGCAGAAGACAGAGTCAGGGATATAGAAGGCAAAATGATGGAAAACAAGGAAGCCAGTAAAAAGAGATAAAAACAACCACTGGAAGATGAAGGGAGTAATTGAGAAATCAGTGATAACATAAAGCAAAATAATATTTTGTGAGAAAGAGGGGGCAGATAGTTTATTTGAGCAAATTATAGCTGAACTTCCCTAATCTGGGAAGGAAATATGCATTCAAGTCCAAGAGGCACAGAGAACTCCTGCTCTCCACAAACATCAATAAAAACATATTAGAGTGAAGCTTATAAATTTCAGAAGATAAAGAGAAAATCTTAAAAGTGGCTCAGGATAGGAGGTCCTTAACCTATAGGGATAGACACATAAGGCTGGCAGCAGACCTGTCCACAGAGACCTGGCAGGCCAGGAAAAACTGGCATGATATATTTAATGTGCTAAATGGGAGAAATATTCAGCCAAGAATACTTTATTCATCAAGGCTGTCATTCAGAGAGGAGAGAGAAAGAGCTTCCAGGACGAATAAAAACTAAAGGAATTTGTGAACACTAAACCAGTCCCTGCAAGAAATATTAAAGGGACTCCTTTGAGTGAAGAGAGAGCCCCAAAGTAACAAAGACCAGAAAGGAACAGAGGCAATTTACAGAAACAGCAACTTTACAGGTAAAACGATGGCATTAAATTTAAACATAAATGGACTAAATGTTCTAATCAAAAGACACAGGGTATCAGATTGGATTCAAACAAACAAACAAACAAACAAACAAGTTGCACTGATTCATTTTCTACTAGAGATTAATTTTAGACCCAAAGACACTTTCAGATTGAAAGTGAGGGTGTGGAGAACCATTTTTCATGCTAATGGACATCAAAAGAATGCTGGAGTGTAACCATCCCTCAGAATAATATACTGCTTAAAATATAACCTATGAGAAATTATACTGGTTACCAAGCATCCTTAGATATAGTCTTTAGAAAAAAAGGTATTGGCAATGGGCCTCTGGGGGAGAGGATGATATATACATCTTTGAAGCCAAGCACTCCAGTGCCGCCTCCTGACAGTGCACAGGAAAAGAATGAGGCACAGACAAGTCATCTGTGAGAGAATGGGAGCCAGGAGGGATAGTAGAAAAGACTGTTGACCTGAACAACTCCTCAGTCTTATAATTATTAGAAAGTGAGTAACAACCAACAAAAAGCCAGTCATCCTTATATCAGACAAACTAGATTTGAAACCAAAGATCGTAATAAGAGATGAAGAAGGACACTATATCATAATAAAAGGTCCTATCCAACAAGATCTAACAATTGTAAATATTTATGCCCCTAACTTGGGAGCATCCAACTATATAAACCAATATTAACAAAATTAAAGAAACACATTGATAATAGTACAATGATATCAATATGACTCTTTATTTTGATTAACAGGTGGCTTGTGTAGTGGACTGCTTCCATATTGTGGGCATAAATATTTATAATTGTTAGATCTTCTTGGTGGATAGACCCTTTAAGAATGATGTAGTGTCCTTCTGTATTTCTGACTACAGTCTATAGCTTAAGAATCTAATTTATCTGATATGAGAATCAGTACCCCCGCTTTCTTTTGAGACCCGTTGGCATGAAAGATGGTTCTCCATCCCTTCACTTTCAGTCTGGATGTATCTTTAGGTTCCAAATGTGTCTATAGTAGACAGGATTATTTTGGGTTAAAGTGAAGAATTTTAATGGTAATAACACAATATTAATTCAAAAGAGATTATCTCAGCTTCTACATGAATCTGAAAGTCTGTTCTGTGAGTATATCAAAGGAAGAAAATAGCACACAGTTGAATTAACTATTCAAATTAAATTCATTAGAATTCACTAGTCTATAAAAACATTTAATTAATTGCCTGATGCAGATGTAGCCTAAAATTAAGGTGTCTTATAGCTACATAAGTATTCCAAGTCACTCTTATGTTACTTACATTTCTAGAGTTTCATATCCTGATTACATGCTACTTCTAAACAGAGGAATTTAGGATTATAGTTTCAAGGTAAAATTCTTAACAGCCGTAATGTTTTTGTTTTTGTTGTTGGTGGTAATGACATCTTGAAATGTTATTATCCTAAGAAGTTTTGTAGTTCCTCTATACATTTGTTTGTATATATGCATTTATGTACACAAGAAAATATTTGGTATTTTTCCCAATGTTATGGACCTAAACTGTGAAAATCAAGACAGAATGTTAAGTGTGAAAATGGAAGCATTCATTTTTTAGGTTTTAGAAAAACTTCAGGAAGTCATGTGACCATGTAGTAAACTAAGACCTAAGTTATATTTATAAATTGCCAAAAAATAGAAATAAAAATGGAAAAAAAAATAGTACAGTGATAGTAGCAGAGCTTTAACAGCCCAGTCATAGCAATGGACAGATCATCTAAGCAGAAGATCAACAAGGAAACAAAAGCTTTGAATGACACACTGGACCAGATAGACTTCATAGTTACAGTCAGAGCATTTCATCCTAAAACAAGAGAATACACATTCTTCTTGAGTGTACATGGAAAATTCTCCAGAAAGGTTCACATATTGGGTCACAAATCAGGTCTCAAACAGTACAAAAAAGATTGACATTATACCATGCATATTTCAGACCACAACGCTTTAAAACTTGAGTGTAATCACAAGAGACAACTTCAAAGGAACACAAATACATGGAGATTAAAGAGTATCCAACTAAAGAGTGAATGGGTCAACCAGGAAATTAAAGAAGAATTAAACAAATACATAGAAACAAATGATAATAAAAACATGATGATTCAGAACCTTTGCGATGCAGGAAAGGTGGTCCTACAAGAGAAGTATACAGCAATACAGAAGTTTCTCAAGAAACAAGAAAAGTCTCAAATACACAACCTAACCTTACAACTAAAGGAGCTAGAAATAAAACTTAAATCAGACAGGAGAAGAGAAATAATAAAGATTAGAGCACAAATGAGGGTGCCAGTGTGGCTCAGTTGATTAAGCATCTGCCTTCAATTCAGGTCATTATCTCAGGGTCCTTGGATTGTGCTCCACATCAGGCTCCCTGCTCAGCAGAGACTCTGCTTTTCTCTCTCTCCCTCTGACCCTCTTCCCTGATTTGTGTTCTCTTGCTTTCTCTCCCTTGCTCTCTCTCTCTCCCTCTCTCAAATGAATAAGTAAATAAAATGTTTAAAAAAAAAAGATAAGAGCAGAAATAAATGATATAGAAGTAAAAAAAAAAGTACAATAGTTCAATGAAACTAAGAGCTGTTTCTTTGAAAATAAAATAAGGTTGATGACACAAGGGTTTGTAAAAGGACAAAATAAAGAAAAGATAAAATGAAAAAAAGAAATAAAAAGAAAAAAGAAAGAAAAAATATAAAGTTGAGAATCCTCTAGCCAGACTTATCAAAAAAGACTAGATAAAGATAATCACAAATTAATTAAATCATGAATGAAAGAGGAGAAATCACAATCAAAACTGAAGAAATAAAAACAATTATAGAAGAATATTATGAACAATTATATGGCAAAAAATTATGCAATCTGGAAGATATGGATGTGTTCCTAGAAACATATAAACTACTAAAACTGAAACAGTAAGAAATAGAAAACCTGAACAGACCCACAACCAGCAAGGAAATTGAAGCAGTAATCCAAAATCTCCCAACAAACAAGAGTCCAGGGCCAAATGGCCTTCCAGCGGAATTCTACCAAACATTAAAGAAGAATTAAGACCTATTCTACTGAAAAACTATAGAACACTGATGAAAGAAATTGAGGAAGACAAGAAAGTGGAGAAACATTTTGTGTTCATGGATTGGAAGAACAAATACTGTTAAAATGTTTAAGCTACCCAAAGTAATGTACACACTCAATGTAATCCCTACCAAAATACCACTGGCATTTTCACAGACCTGGAGCAAATAATCCTATAATTCGTATTGGACAACAAAAGACCCCAAATAGCCAAAGGAATGTTGAGAAAGAAAACCAAAGTGGGATGCATCACTATTCCGGACTTCAAACTATATTACAAAGCTGCAATCATCAGACAGTATGGTACTGGCACAAAAACAGGCACAGATATCAATGGAACAGAAGAGACACCCCAGAAATGGACCCTCAACTGCATAGTCATCTAATCTTTGACAAAGCAGGAAAGATTATCCAATAGAAAAAGACAGCCTCTTCAACACATGGTGTTGGGAAAATTGGACAGCCACATGCAGAAGAATGAAACTGGGCCACTTTCTTACACCATACACAGAAATAAACTCAAAATGGTTGAAAGACCTAACTTTGAGACAGGAATCCATCAAAATCCTAGAGGAGAACACAGGCAGCAACCTCTTTGTCTTTGGCCACAGCAACTTCTTGCTAGACACATCCTCAAAGACAAGGGAAACAAAAGCAAAAGCGAACTATTGGGACTTTATCAAGATAAAACATTCTGCACAGCAGAAGGAACAGTTGACAAAACTAAAAGTCAACCTTTGTAATAGGAGAAGATATTTGCAAATTTCTTTTGAAAGAAAGGTCTAGTATCCAAGATCTATAAAGAACTTACCAAACTGAACACCCAAAAACCTGAAAAATCTAGTCAAGAAATGGGCAGAAGACATGAACAGACATTTCTCCAAAGAAGACATACAAATGGCCAACAGACACATGAGGAAATGCTCAACATCATTTGGCATCAGGGAAATACAAATCAAACCCACAAGGAAATGTCACCTCAAATGAGCAGAATGGCTAAGATGACCAATTCAGGAAATGACAGATGTTGGTGAGGATGTGCAGAAAGGGGAATCCTCTTAGCTTGTTGGTGGGAATGCAAACTGGTGCAGCCACTCTGGAAAACAGCATGGAGGTTCCACAGGAAGTTAAAAATAGAGCTCCTTTGTGACCCAGGAATTGCACTACTAGGTATTTTTCAAAAGGATACAAATGTCGTGATTAAAAGGGCACACTTGCCCTCCAGTGTTTATAGCAGCAATGTCCATAGCAGCTAAAATATAGAGAGAGCCCAGATGTCCATCTGCAGATTAATGGATAAAGAAATGTGATATATACAATAGGCTGTTACTCAGCCATCAAAACCATGAAATCTTGCCATCTTCAGTGACGTGGATGGAACTGGAGGGTATTACGCTAAGTGAAATAAGTCAGTCAGAGAAAGAAAAATGCCATATGATTTCACTCATATGTCGAATTCATGAAACAAAATAGATGAACATAGGTGAAAGGAAGGGAAAATAACATAAGATGGAAGCAGAGAGGGGACAAACCATGAAAGACTCTTAACTCTTGAAACAAACGGAGGGTTGATTGAGGGGAGGTGGGTGGGCAGGATGGGGCAAATAGTGATAGGCATCAAAGAGGCCATGCAATGGAATGAGAGCTGATCATTATATGCAATAGATGAATCTCTAAATTCTACCTCTGAAACTAATAATGCACTATATCTTAATTAAATTGAATTTAAATAAAAAATTAAAAATTATAATGAGATATTATACACAAGTTGCATTTATTAGTTTGAATTGTAGAGAACATCTACTTTCATGGTAATAGAGAATTACTATAAAAACTTATGTAAAATGAAATAAGTCAAATATTTAGCAAGTGGCAGAACATTACTTGCCTGTCTCTAAAATTATGGGAAGTGGGGTGTCTGGGTGGCTCAGTTGGATAAGTATCTGCCTTCCGCTCAGGTCATGATCCCAGGGTCCTGTCTGCAAGGAGCCTGCTTCTCCCTCTGCCTCTCCCCCCCCCTCTCTGTCTCTTATGAATAAATAAATAAAATCTTTAAAAAAATAAGAAAGTTATGCGATACATTTCCTCTCATTTTGAGAAAAATTGTTTAGATAGTCTAAGAATTGGCAAATGGCCTGGTTCTTACAAGTTGAATAAATATAACACTAATGTCCTTTGTTTCCAAAATATATTTTTTTAAGATTTTATTTGAGAGAGATAGTGAGAAAGAGAGAAGAGAGCATAAGTAGGGGAGAGAGAAGCAGACTCCCCACTTGCCTGGGAGCCAAACGGGGGGCTTGATTCCACGACCCCGAGACCATGACCTGAGCCGAAGGCAGACCCTTAACTTACTGAGCCACCCATATGCACCCCAAAGCATGCTTTATAAAGCAAAACACAGTTTGCCACGGAAAATAGTCTAGGAAAAATGTAAATATTTAAAACAGAATTAAGAACAGTAGAACACTTGGATGGCTAAGTAACTATGACAAATTTTGAATCTTCTCAACAAACAAAATATCCAGCTGTAGATTCTACAGTTGTTCCAGATAATAGATTTTTCTACTTGTATAGGAGCTATTACAAGTAAAAAATGAAGAGCTCATATACTGATGAATTTTGAAAAGCCAGGTTTTCCTTGACACCAAGGCCAGAGATGAACAGTAAAACTCTCCTATGTATATAGATTAAAAATTCTAAACACAATTATTGGTAACCTTAATCCAGAAATGCATAAACACAATATGCAATAACTCAACATTTACCCCAGAAATACAACTGACTTCCGTACATTGATTTTATATCCTGCCACTTTGCTGAATCCCTGTATGATTTCTAGCAATTGTGGGATGGAGTCTTTTGGGTTTTCCACAGTTTTCTTCATCTGTGAAGAGTGAGAGTTTGATTGTTAACATTGTAAAACTTGAAAGCAATTTAATATCATCAGCAATACAATGAATAAGTATACAGCATTAGTCACATGTAGAATACTATACATCAGTGGAAATTAATGAAAAATAGTTTTATGCTTCAAAATTGATGAATCTCAAGAATTTAATGTTAAGTGGGATAAACATCATAGAAGATACCTCAAAGTATGAATCCATTTATATAAACATAAAAATGTGGTCAAAATTAAATATTACATGATTTAATCTTATATACCTATATCGTCAAATTTAAGGCAATGATTTTCACAAATTCAGGATGAGGTGGAATTGGAGGTTGTGACTGGGAGGAAGCACCCAATACATTTCTAAACTACTGGTAATTATCTACTTCTTAAGATATGTGTTAGATACATGTTAAGTGTTGAGGTATTCATTTTATTAATTTTAGACTATAACTATATAATATGTACTCTGACTATATGAGATATTTAACAATCTTTAAAAGGAAAACAAAATGGATATGTATATTCAATATACATATAAATATAATGCAAGATAAAGACCTTCACAGGATTAAGGTGATCTGCTAGTAATATAATTACCTGTCAGAACAAAAAACAATAATTTAACAGTTTTATAGAGGAAGAAAGTAGAACCAAAAAACTTGACATTACTAAATTACAAAAAAAAAAAAAAAAGGAAAAAGAAAAGAAAAGGAAACAGATCAAAAGATGACCAAATGGTACAGTTAGCAGACTTTCAAACAGTTACCAAGATGGTAATAAATTGATAGGAAAAATTGTAAGAATAAGTATCAGATGTGGAATCTCAGTAGTAAAATGGACACCTTACAATAGAAACTAATGGACAATATATTAATAAAAAGTACAATATTTGAAATGAAAATTTTACTGGATCAGCTTCACAGAAGCCTGAGTTCAGCAAAAGAATCAGGGAACTTGAATAAAAGTAAATAGAAATTATTCAAACTGAAGTAGGAGAGAAAACAGAATGAAAAAAAAATAGAACTGTATTTAAGACATGTGGAGAAATATCAAATTAGTTAACAAATATGTAGAGTCCCAGAAATGAAAAGAAGAGGAAAGGAAGAAAAGAAAAGAAGCAAAGGAAAGAAAAAAGAAGAGAAGAGGCACGGAAGAAAGGAAGAATAAATTTTTGAGAGGATAATATTAAACTATATTTTAAAAATCAAACCACAAATAAAAGAAACTCAGAGAATGCCAATCAGGGCAGATAAAAAAAGAAGACCCTACCTTGGCTTATTTTAATTAAATTACTGAAAACCAAAAATGAAGAGAAAAAATTTGAGAAATGAGTCAAAGTAAAGAAACACATTACCCTCAGGGGAAAAATCATGAACAAAGAACCTCAGACTGGATTAAAAAATCATGACCCTTAATATGTTATTTACAAAAGATACATTTTATTCATTCATTCATTCATTCATTCATTCATTCATTTTAAGAAAGAGAACACAAGGGAGAGGGGCAGTGATAGAGGGAGAAAGAGAAAATCTTAAGCATGTTCCACACCCAATGCAGAGCTAGACATGGGTCTTGATCTTGTGACACTTAGATCAGGTTCTGAGCCTGAAATCAAAAGTTGGATGCTAAACCAACTGAGCCACCCCAGTTTCCCCAAAATACTTTAAATATAAAGATGCAGAGAGGTTAAAAGTAATAATATGAGAGAAGATATTCCATTACAAAACTAGAGTGACTGCATTGCTATCATATAAATTTGACTTCAAAACGAGAGTTATGATATGTAAAAGGAAACATTTCATAGTGCTTCATCTGGAAGATATAACAATTCTAAATGCATTTGTACCTAATAATAATCATAATTGATGGCATTAACTCCTTTCTCTCAGTAACTAGTAGACAAAAATCAGTCAAAATTTAAGAACATTGAACAAATACTATTAACCAATAACGAAATTGACTTAAACATCCAAGAAACTACAAAATATTTTTTAAAAAATGCTTTAGGGATGCCTGGGTGGCTCAGTCTGTTAAGAGTGCCTTCAATTCAGGTCATGATCCCAGGATCCTGGGCTCCCTGCTCATCAGGGAGTTTGCTTCTCTCCTCTCCCTCGGCTTGTGCTCTCTTTCTCTCTCTTCCTGTTACTCAAATAAATAAATAAATGCTCCAAAAAAAAAAAAAATTCAAAAATGTTTTAAATGCACATGAAACTTTCTTCAAGATAGATTTTATGTTGGAGATACAGGATAGTTCTATATAGTTCAAATAATTGAAATCAAACAGAATATGTTTTCTGACCACAATGAAATGTAATTAGAAATTAGTAACATTAAAGAGCAGCTGGGTGACTCAGTTGTTATGCATCTGCCTTTTGCTCAGGTCATGATCCCAGGGTCCTGGGGTTGAGCCCCACATTAGGCTCCCTGCTCAGTGGGAAGCCTGTTTCTCCCCTGCTTGTGTTCCCTCTCTCACCGTCTCTCTCTCTCTCTCTCTGTCAAATAAATAAATACAATCTTAAAAAAAATAAATTAGTAACATTAAGATATCTAGAAAGGAAACAAACTGAGAGTTGCTGGGGAGTGGGGAGGAGGGAATAGGGTAACTGGGTTATAGACATTGGGGAGGGTATGTGCTATGGTGAGTGCTATGAATTGTGTAATATTTATGATTCACAGACCTGCATCCCTGAAGCAAATAATATATTATATGTTAATTTAAAAAAGATATATCTAGGGGGGAGGAGTCAAGATGGCGGAGAAGTAGCAAGCTGAGACTGCTTCAGCTAGCTGGAGATCAGCTAGATAGCTTATCTAAAGATTGCAAACACCTGAAAATCCATCGGCAGATCGAAGAGAAGAAGAACAGCAATTCTGGAAACAGAAAAATAACCACTTTCTGAAAGGTAGGACCGGCGGAGAAGTGAATCCAAAGCGACGGGAAG
>NC_081570.1:108325592-108351422 GCF_022355385.1 Mustela nigripes | reverse complement strand
GAGGGTTGCCGGGGGCAGGGGGTTTGGGAGAAGGGGGTGGGATTATGGACATTGGGGAGGGTATGTGATTTGGTGAGTGCTGTGAAGTGTGTAAACCTGGTGATTCACAGACCTGTACCCCTGGGGATAAAAATATATGTTTATAAAAAATAAAAAATTTAAAAACTCAAAAAAAAAAAAAAGATATATCTAGAAAGTCCCCAAGATTTAGAAATTAGGTAATATGCTCCTAATAATTCCTGGGGTAGGGAAAAGAAATCAAAAAAGGTATTAAAATATTTTGTAATGAGTGATAATGAAAAAACAGCTTATTAAGATTTGGTTTGTGGAAAACTAGTTATAGATCACTGACTCTGAGCATCTTAAGGCTATAACAAAAGGAAACAAAACCATTTTTACTAACAGTAGTAAATACAAACTATGATATATTTATACACTGGATAAACTAAAAGACAATGAAAAATAAAAAGCTACTGCTTAAAATAATGTAGGAAGTGTTGAATCCAACAGCCAAGAAAGAATTGAGACATATTTGGTGCAAAAAGGTGGTTATATTAAAGCATGGGAACAGGACCTATAGGTAGAAAGAGCTGCACTGGGGTTGTGATGGGTAACTGATGATATAGTTGCAAGTTGGGGAGGCAATTAGGGATAACATAAGTCTCTAAGGAATTTTGGAAACAAGGTTTCCAGCACCTTGAGGGGGCTAGCTATTGTTAGGAAAAGGTCATTCACTACTGTCTAATAAAACCCTAGTCATGAGACCCTTCAGATGTATATCAGTGAGCCATATGCTTGGAGGATGACTGTTAACATGTATTTTGGGGGGTAGAGATAAAGCAAGTTCCTAAAGGGATTTTTATATGTTAAAGAAGACTTACAGGGTCATGTAGGGGTTGGGATAATGTTAAGCGAAGATTTCCTTTTCCCTGAGCAAAATACTAACTTAACATTAGTTAAGTTCCTCTCAGAACTCAGGTCATACTACCTGTTTCAAGGACTTGTCAGTGGGTTGTAGGTAGTAAGGAAATTTAATTTTTCTTTTTGTCTTTGTTTCCCACATCAAAAACAAGCACATGAATGAATATCCCAAACATAATACTGAGCAAAAAAAATACCACAGGATTATATTTACATAACCTTCAAAAATAAGCAAAATTCATCTACAGTAATAGAAGTCAGAATGGTAATACATTTAGTGTAGTTAATTACTGGGAGAGGTATAAGGAAGGTTTCTGAGGTGTAGTTATTGGAGTGAGTTCACTTGGCAAAAGTTAATTAATCTGTTATTTATATTTTGTGTATTTGTATGAAGATGTTCCTCAACTTATAGCTGGGTTGAAACAGTCCCTGTGTACCTGGGAAACTCCTTGCTGCCTGCTGACCCTACCTTTTTCTTCCAGATCAAAGCACCAGCTAAGGAGCAAGTTGAGACTTGTCCAAACCAGTCTACATCAAGTTGGACCCCAGTGCAGAACTTTCCCTGGCATTCCCTTCATTATAACACTGAAAGTCATGTCTAGGTGTGGATATTTAATATGTTAACTTGACAATGACTCATGAAGAAGCACAACCTTTCAGTGCACAGGTGCTAATAAATCCTCTCCTCTACATGTTTAGATGGCACACTTTTCCCACCTAAGTTTCTTTAATAAACCCTCCCTGACCTATTCCCAGTGAGTCAGCCTGAGGATTCTTTCCTTTGTGCTTCTCCCTTGTGCTTTAGCATAAACCCCAATAAAGTCTTGCCTGTGCTTTTAAATTTGGGGTCCAGCCTCCTTTCTACCATTGCTGGGACCAAGGGCTCAAGTCCAATAACAAGATTATGTCCTACTAAATGAATTGTAAATTGAAAATATCTTAAATTGAAATACATTTACTACACCATAACCTACCAAACACCATAGCTTAGCCTGACCTACCTTAAATATGCTCAGAACACTTACATTTGTCTACAATTGGGCACAATAATCTAGCACAAAACACATTTTATAATAAAGGTTTGCATATCTCATGTAATTTATTGAACACTGCACTGAAAGTGAGAAGCTGAATAGTTATATGAGTACAGAATGGTTCTAAGTGTATCAGTCATTTACCCTCAAGAATGTGTGGCTGACTGGAAGCTGCCCAGCATCATAATAAAGTATTGTTCCATATATTACTAGTCCAGGAAAAGATCAAAATTCAAAATTTGAAGTAAAGTTTCTACTGAATAAATATTGCTTTCTCACCATTATAAAATATTTTTGTTTTTTGAATTGATTTTTTCCTTTTTTATTTAAATTCAATTTAGTTAATATATAGTGTATTATTAATTTCGGGGTATAATTTAGTGATTCATCATCAGTCGCATATAACATTCAGTGCTCATTACATCAAGTGTCCTCCTTAATGTCCATCACCCAGTGACCCCATCCCCCCTTCCCTGAAGCAACCCTCATTTTGTTTCTTAGAGTTGAGTCTTTTATGATTTGTCTCCCGCTCTGTTTTTATCTTATTTTTCCTTCACTTCCTCTATGTTCATCTATTTTGTTTCTTAAATTCCACATATGAGTGAAATCATATGATATTTGTCTTTCTCTGATTGATTTATACCACTTAGCATAATACCCTCTAGTTCCATCCATTTGTGGATGGATGTCTGGGATCTTTCCACATAAAATTAAAAAAAAATTAATCAGAAATTGGGGACCATCTGAATATGTATGCTATAATTTGCAAATATTTTTTACTATATCTCTTTGTATATGTATCTTTTTTAATTTTAGTAGCTGCTATGGATATTACACTATGTATATTACATAACTCATTACAGTCTATTGGTATGGACATTTTACCTCTTTAATAGAAATGTAGGCCTTACCTCCATTTGGTCCTTTACTCTCCCCAGTTATAATACAATTGTCTTAAATTTTTCTTCTACATACATTGAGAACTACATCAGTGTTTTGGTTGCTGGTTCAATTGTCAATATAATCTAAACAAACTTGAGAGAGGAAAGATAATGTCCTATATTTAGTTGCAATTTTACACTTTGCATTGTTCTTTTTTCCTGATATTCTAATTTGCCTTCTTTGATTATTTCCTTTTTGTCTGATGAACTATTAGCCATTCTTTAAGAGTAGGTCCACTGGAAACATTTTTTTTCTTTCATCTGAGACTGCAGCTCACCTACATTCCTAAAGAATGTTTTCACTATATAGAATTCTGGATTGGCAGTTTTTTTTCTTTTAACACTTGAAAAATGTGCCACTTCTTTTTGGCTTTAATGATCTGTCTTTCTTTTTTTCTCTTTCTTTTGCCTTTATGGTTTCTGATGAATAATCTGTTGCCATTCAAACCATAGTCTCTACCTGCTTTTAAGATTTTTTTCTTTGTCATTTTTTCCTTTTTCTAAGTTTGATTATGATGTTTTTCTGGTGTGAGTTTCTATTCTTTCTTTCCCTCTCTCTCTCTCTTTGCTTTAATATGTACAACTCTTATAAATATTTTCTTTGCATGTTTTTTGTAGCTTTATTGAGATATAATTGACACAAAATATTGTGTAAGATAAAGGTATACAACATGTAGATTTGATATATTTAAGAGTTGCAAAATGATTGCCATCATAATATTAGCTGCCATTTCCATCTTGTCACATAGTTACTTATTCTTTTTTTGTGATGAAAAGATTTAACATCTATTCTCTTAGCCATATTCAAGTATATTATACAGTATTGTTAGCTGCAATCACCTGCTTTACATTAGACTGCCAAACTTGTTAATCTTATAACTGGAAGTTGTCCCCTTTGACTGGTATCTCCTCATTTTTTCCACCTCCCAGCTCCTGGTAACCACTAGGCTACTCTTTGTCTCTCAGAGTTTGTCTTTTTTACATCCCAAATATAAGTAATATTATACAGCATTTCATAATGCCCTTATGGTCCATCCAAGTTGTCTCAAATAGCAGGAATTCCTTCTTTGTCATAGCTGAATAATATTCATATATTCTTCTTTATCCATTCATCTACTGATGAAATTTAGGAATTATGAATAATACTGCAATGAACATGAAAGTACAGATATCTCTGCAAGATCCTGATTTCAATTCTTTTAGATATATACCCAGAAGTGAGATTGCTGGATCATATGGTAGTCCTATTTTTAGTTTTTTGAAGAACCTTCATATTGTTTCCCATAATAGCTGTACTCCCATCAAGAGTGCTCTAGGTTGTTCCCCCCCCCCTACATTTTTGCCAATATCATTCTCTCTTATCTTCTTGATTACAGCCATCCTGACTGGTGTGAGGTAATATTTCATTATGGTGTTGGTTTGCTTTCCCATGATAATTAGTGATGTTGAATACCTTTTCATGTACCTTTTGGCCATCTGTGTATCTGGACAACTGTATATTCCAGCTTTTCTTTCAAAGTTTAAATTAAGTTGTTATGTTTTTGCTGTTGAGTTGTAAGTTTTTTTTTTTTTCCTAAATTTTAGATATAGGTGCTAACTGAGCATTTAAAAAAAAAAAAAAGACTAAAAAAAGAGGTTTTAGATATAAACCCCTTATCAGTTATATGATTTGCAAATATTTTTTCCCATACTGTAGGCTACCTTTTCATTTTGCTAATTGTTTCTTTTTCTGTGAGAAGCTTTTTAGTTTGATGTAGTCACATTTATTTATTTTTGCTTTGGTTGC
Organism: Mustela nigripes; assembly: GCF_022355385.1. Lineage (NCBI taxonomy): Eukaryota > Metazoa > Chordata > Mammalia > Carnivora > Mustelidae > Mustela > Mustela nigripes. Next base: position 108,346,740 of record NC_081570.1, on the reverse strand, counting down.
TTGTGCTTTGTTGTCAGATTCAGAAAATTGCTGCTGAGACCAATGTCAAGGAACTTTACCCAATGCTTTCCTAGAGTTTTATAGTTTCAGGTTTTAAATTTTAAATTTTAAATTCATTTTAAATTTATTTTTGTGGAGTAATGTATTGTTGTGGTTTTCTTTCAGTTTATCCTGTTTGAGGTTGATTTATCTTCTTAAAGCTGTAGAATTATGCATTTCACCAAATTTAGGTACTTTTGATCTGTTATTTCTTCTAATATTTTTTAATCCCACACTTTCTTCTCTTTTTGGAATTCTAATTACAAGAATGATAGCTCTTTGGTAGTCCCACAGGTCCATGAAGCTCTCTCTCTCTCTCTTTTTTTCTTTTTCAGTCTATTTTCTCTATCACTGAGATTAGATAATTTCTATTGACCTATTTTTGAGTTCACCGATTCTTTAGTCTGTCATTTCCATTCTGCTATTGAGCCTATGCAGTTAATTTTATATTTTTCAATTCTAAAATTTAATTCTATAACTGTTTATTAAATTCTTAGTTCAAAAATTCCACTTGATTTTTCTTTATATCTTCTATTTCTTTGCCAAAATTTTCTATTTTTTCGACTGTGTTTGTAATTTCTTGTTGAAGCATTTTTACAATGTTTTTAAAGTCCCTTTCAGGGGTGCCTGAGTGGCTGTTGTTAAGAGTCTGCCTTTGGTTCAGATCATGATCCCAGGGTCCTGGGATTGAGCCCCATATCAGGCTCCCTGCTCAGTGGGAAGCCTGCTTCTCCCTTTCCCACTCTCCCAGGTTGTGTTTCCTCTCTTGCTGTGTCTCTCTCTGTCAAATAAATAAGTAAAATCTTTAAATAAATAAAGTTTCTATCAGAAAATCCCCAAATCTGTATCATTTCAGTGTTAGTTGTAAGGATTTATAGGTGAGATAAACACGACACCAGGCGAAGTGGGTGCAAGGCAAGATTTATTAAAGGCACTCTTCCATGAAGTTTCAGGGCTCAGGGGAAGGGGAGCCAAGAAAGTTGTGCTGGAAGGAGGTGGGCACCCTCAGGTGAGGTTCCTGGACTCCAGAAAGGGGAGTGGGGAATGTCCCACTGGGAGGCAGTTGGCGGGGATCTTTTATCTGTTTCTTGCATAGATATCAGGTTACCTATGGAGACGTGACCTGGGCATACATCCTTTTGGCGGGAGAGTCAAGGGTGAAGGAAAGGGGGGGAGGAGGCTGGAAGACAGCAGAACTGGCGGTCATTTCTATTGTTCCTCCTGCACTCCAGGAGCCTGCCAACCTAACATTCTGACCTTTTTGGTGTAATAGGGGCGGCGACTCAGATCTGGCTACTTCCTGCTGGCAAAGGGGCATCGTCATAGGGTCCTTTGGATGTGGGTAGGCGGGTATAGGGAAGCGGTCCCCGCCCCTATTAACGGGAGAGTGCCTTTAATAAATCTTGCCTTGCACCCACTTCTCCTGGTGTCCTATTTATCTCGCCTATAAAACCTTACATTTGGTGCCTGAAACCTGGGAGGAGATTGAGCCCCCCCCCCCCCAAGTGGGGAGGCTCTCTCTGCTCCCTAGCTGGACCGGGACCTGCCTTTCCCAATGCCATTTCTGAAGCCATGGTGAGTTTCCCCTGATTCCACGCCTCCTTCCGGAAAGCCCTGCCTAATCGGGGCCACATCAGGGCAGACCCGCTGGTCACCAGGTGACCTCCGTGACCCCGAGAGGCTGGGAGACGTCCTAACCTCTAGGGCAGTCAACAGTTCTTCCGCAACCCAGTGGTGGATGAGGGGATGCCTTCCTCCAGCCCTCCAGTTGCCCAGCAATGAATCATGGGGACCTCCCAATCCAAATTCGACCCTAAAACATCCCGGTGGGGGGGAGGTTAGGCCTGTTGGCCAATCTTAAAACCCTGGAACTGAACCAGGGCCTGCAAAAATGACATTACTGTACTGTCGCTTGGCCACAATACCGATTAGACAATCAGTCCCAAAGACCTCCGGAAGGCACGTTTAATTATCAGATTCTCATGGACCTAAATAACCTCAGCAGACACCAAGGCAGATGGGCCAAGGTCCCTTGTGTTCAGGATTTCTGAACTGGTGCCCCTCCCCTTCCCCGCTCCTATCCCAACTCCTGACAAAGTTATCCACTGTAAACATAAAACTTCAATCAAAGTTTACTGAAGGTCAAATAACCTCATGTTATTTGTTAAAATCTGTTAGTAAAGAAATGACTAACTGATGGTTAATTGTCTGTCTCAAAGTTTTAATGGCTAATTGCTGAGATGGCTTTCAAAGTCTTTGGTAACCTGAAAGTTTAAAGTTTTGCTTGGATGACAAATGAAATTAAATTGTTGGACATTTAGGTCTTTTCCAAAGAGTATAAAATGCCAAGTCATTGATTACAGAACATAGGTTTTTGCTTTTGACTTCTTACAGCAAAGAAAATAAGAATATTTAAATCTGTTAGTAAGCAAAGCATGGTTTGTGCTTAACTGATTCATAAATTGGCATCTAAAGAATTCTGTTATAACTATTCACAATTGATTAATAACTGACTGGAGGTTAATAACTAAAGGTGTTTCTAAGAGTACAAAATTCTGCTAACTGTAAGACTGATGGAAATAAAGGAAGCCACTCTGTATGTAGGAAAGTAGAAGATATGTAAGAAAGATTTAAGGAATGGGAGTACATTTTATTGAAAGTAAAAGGAGATAATTTTGTACTAAATAAGATGGTTGTTTGGGACAAAATCTGAATGCAAAGGAAAGTTGTAGAAGGTTTGTGAAGGGAAATCATTCAGGAACCCAATGAAAACCCAGCCATGTTTCTTAACTGACTTACTGAGGCGCTGACTCAGTACACTCGCCTAGACCTGGCCTCTCTGGCAGGGTCGACATTTTAGCTACTCACTTTATTTCTCAGTCAGCCGCCGACATTCGGAAAACATTAAAGAAAGTGGAGGAGGGCTCTCAAACTCCCATTTCTGATCTGGTGAAAATGGCATTTAAAGTGTTTAACTCCCAAGAGGAGGCAGCAGAACTTAAGCATCAAGCCAGACTCCAACAGAAGGTCCAATTGCAGACCCAAGCCCTGGTAGCAGCCCTGAGGCAGGCAGGTTCTAGGAGTCAACAGAAGGGAGCACCTAACTGCTTCCCTCCAGGGGCCTGTTTCAAGTGCAGAGCCGAGGGACACTGGGCCTGTCAATGCCCCAATCCAAAAGTGCCTACTAGGCCATGCCCTCAATGCCACATGATGGGCCATTGGAAATCGGACTGCCCCAGCCTCGGTGGATTCCCGTCACCTCCATGTGGTGGAGACCCTGAGTCGGTAAGTTCTGCCTTCCAACTTCTCAGATTGGAGGATGACTGATGGAGCCCAGACTTGGACACCCCTCTCACCCATGCCAAGCCCAGGGTCATGCTCCAGGTAGTAGGTAAGTCCATTTCCTTTCTGTTGGACACAGGACATTCTGTCCTGCCTTCCTACTTGGGTCCTACTCATCCCTCCCCAGTTGCAGTTATGGGAATTGATGGTACTTCCTCCACTCCAAAAGCCAGCCCACCCTTACCTGCAGCCTGGATGGGTTCCCTTTCTCACACTCCTTCCTCATTATCCCTTCCTGCCCTGTTCCCCTACTAGGCAGGGACATCCTCCACAAACTTCAGGCCACCATTCATTTCTCTCCCTCTCCCTCGACTTCTGCTCACCTCATCCTCCCTCTACTCCCCTCTGACTCATCCTCTATCCCAGACTGTCTCCCCTCCATAGACCCGCAGGTATGGGACATTCCTAGATCTATAGTAGCAACCCACTGGCAAGGACTTAAGCCCATCATCGCCCATCATTGACTGCCTCCCACAGCAGGGTCTCCTTATCTTGATTAACTCTCCAAGCAACTAGATGTCACCACCCAGGGATGGCAGCCCTGCCTCAGGGCCCTAGCGGCAGCCGCTTCTCTGACAAAGGAGGCCCTCAAACTTACCTTTAGGACAGCCCATCATGGTCTTCTCCTCCCCTGGACTGATGGACTTAGTCGGCCACAAATCCTTCGCACAACTCACTCCTTTCCATCTCCAACTCTACCACCTGCATATGACCAGGTCACACACTCTCTTCCCTCTCCTAAATCCTGCCACTCTCTTGCCAATACCTTCGTCTATCCCCACTCCTTCCCATTCCTGCTCTCAACTCCTGGAAGAACTCTCTCCCTCCCATCCAGGACTTTCAGACCTGCCACTGCCTGACCCTGATTACACTCTATTCGTGGATGGGAGCTCCCTTATAGTTCCAGATGGACGGCGACAAGCAGCCTATGCAGTGGTCACCCTGGACACGGTCATAGAAGTGGTCCCCCTTCCTATTGGGACTACTTCTCCAAAGGCAGAACTTGTGGCTCTTACCAGGGCCGTTCACTTATCTGAGGGCCAACGGGTCACTATACTGACTCCCAAGTATGCTTTCCTTATTACTCACACTCACTCTGTCCTCTGGCGAGAAAAGGGGATTTCTCATGACCAAGGGAACCCCCATAGTCAACGGGCCTCTTATTGCCAAACTCTTTGAGGCTCTCAATTACCCTACTGAGGTGACTATTGTCCACTGTCATGGCCATCAGGCCTCCAATGACCCCATCTCTTTGGGGAACAACAAGGCCGACTCTATTGCCTGACAAATAGCCTTAAACTTCTCTCCAGCCCCTCTCCTGTTTCTCAGCACTCCTCACAGTCCCTCGTACACTGATGAGGAGACTCGGGCCCTTAAAACATTAGGTGGCAGGTTGGATGACAAGGGATGGTATTTTTGTCCAGGACAAAATTGCCCTCTGGAACAGTCTAATCCACACCCTCATTACTGACATCCACCAGTCTCTCCACCTCGGTCCAAAGGCCCTATACCAATTTCTCCAACCTCTCTTTCACCACCCCCTCCTCCAAAAGACCACTAAGGAGGTTCAGCAGGCTTGCAGAACCTGTTTTACGGTCAATGCCCAGGGTGGCCTCTGCAGACCGGGACCCACTCACCAGCTCCGTGGGCGTCAGCTAGGCTAGGACTGGCAACTTGACTTCACTCACATGCCTTGACACCAAACCTTCAGAAACCTGATAACTCTTGTGACACCTTCACAGGCTGAATTGAGGCATTCCCCACCGCTAGGGAAACTGCAGATGTGGTCGCCGTGGTGCTCATTGAACACATCATTCTGAGGTTTGGACTCCCTCGACCTCTGCAATCGGACAATGGACCGGCCTTCATCTCCAGCATCACACAACCGATCTCTAGAGCCTAAACATCACCTGGAAACTCCATATCCCCTATCACCCCCAATCCTCGGGTAAGGTCGAGAGGCCAATGGCCTCCTCAAGGAACAACTCACCAAATGCACTCTTGAAACCCTCTTGGCCACTAACACTCACCCACCTTAGGATCTCTCCTCGAGGCCTGTCAGGACTCAGCCCCCTTGAGCTCTTGTACTGCAGGCCCTTCCTACTCAATCACAACCTGCCTGCCTCTCCTCCACCCCTCCTATCTTATCTGCCCTATCTGACCCTCTTACAAGCCCTCCTAAGGGCTCAGGCAGATGCAACCATCCCCTCCCCCAACAGCCCCCAGGTGGAGACTTCCCCCAGGCCCTAAATCCTGGGGACCAAGTTCTCCTATGAGAACTTCACCCAAAGTCCTTACAGCCCAGTTGGACTGGCCCCCATACTATTATTCTCACAACTCCCACAGCGGCAAAACTCCTAGGACACCACCCTGGGTACACATCTCAACTCTAAAACCAGCCCCACCACAGGATGGCTGGACTTCCCAAACCCTGGGGCCCAAGCGGTTTCAGATTTCCTGTAGCACTTCTCCTCACCCTCCTCCTTCTACCCTTCCCCCCCCCCTCCAATAGCTGCCCCTCCGGTGACCCTGGGTTCAGGTGGCACTTCTTCCTAGTGAAAATTTGGACCCATGGGGACACCACACGGTCTAGTCAGCTGGTCACCACAGATTGCCAGCCCAGAGGGTGCCAGCCCTAGCAGAAATGGCTGTCCTCTCCACCCCCCTCCTGAGACAGAAAAGGGCTGTGTTTCTTCCCTTGGTTATTGGGGTTTCCTTGGCATCTTCCCTAGTGGCCACCAGGCTGGGCACCAGGGCCATAGCTCACTCCAGAGACACTACCTGAGATTTATCCGAACAGCTCTGAACAGCCATGGAGGTCTCAGCCCAGTCCTTGGCGTCCTTACAATGACAGGTTACCTCAGTGGCCCAGGTAGCCCTACAGAACCAACAAGCCCCACACCTGCTCACCGCAGACAAGGGAGGAACCTGTTTATTCCTCAATGAAGAGTGCTGCTATTATATCAAGGAATCCGGTATAGTCGAAACCAATATTGGTGCCCTGGCAAAAATCTGCGACTCCCTTGGTGGCCGGCATTGCCCTGGAACAAACCCCTCTCAGTGGTGGCTCTCCCCCTTAATGACCTGGCTCCTTCCAATTCTAAGTCCTCTTATTCTCCTCTGCCTATTAACACTTATTGCCCCCTGTGTTCTTCGCTTCATTCAGGATCACATCCCTGAGGTTTCCAGGGTCACTGTCAACCAACTCCTGCATCCCTATACCTGCCTACCCACATCCAAAGGACCCTATGACGATGCCCCTTTGCCAGCAGGAAGTAGCCAGATCTGAGTCGCCGCCCCTATTACACCAAAAAGGTCAGAATGTTAGGTTGGCAGGCTCCTGGAGTGCAGGAGGAACAATAGAAATGACCGCCAGTTCTGCTGTCTTCCAGCCTCCTCCCCCCCTTTCCTTCACCCTTGACTCTCCCGCCAAAAGGATGTATGCCCAGGTCACGTCTCCATAGGTAACCTGATACCTATGCAAGAAACAGATAAAAGATCCCCGCCAACTGCCTCCCAGTGGGACATTCCCCACTCTCCTTTCTGGAGTCCAGGAACCTCACCTGAGGGTGCCCACCTCCTTCAAGCACAACTTTCCTGGCTCCCCTTCCCCTGAGCCCTGAAACTTCATGGGAGAGTGCCTTTAATAAATCTTGCCTTGCACCCACTTCGTCTGGTATCGTGTTTATCTCACCTATAAAACCTTACATTAGTATTGTCTTTTTTTTTTTTTTTTATTCAAACTGAGATTTTGCTGGTTCTTGGTATGGTAAGTAATTTTTGATTGTGTGTTAAACATTTACAGCATTGTGTTAGGAGACAGGTCTCTGCTAATGCTGCACCAGTGAAGTCAGTGTGTATGTAGGGGATGTTATCTCCTCACTAGGTCCAGGTAGAAATTCAATCTGCCAATTTTCTTCTTCCAAGATGGTTAGCTAAAACAGGGTGGATGTTATCCAAAAATATTTCTGCCTTACTAGGTCACCTTTTTATCTCTTTCTTGATCCTTTGGATAAAGAAAGCCGATTTGGGGGGAGCTATTTTTTTGCCTACACCTGTTGTCATTTCTAGGTTGCAGACTTTCCAGTGTCCAGTCTGAGATAAATAAGAGGCAAAAAGAAAACCTAAGAAACTTACCACAGTGTCAGTCCTTAAGTTCTGAGGACTGTAGCTACTCTGCCTTCTCTCCACCTTTTAGACTTAATAAATAAATAAATAAAAAGAAATATATTATGCTCAAATACCTTAGTTATAGTTAGCGGCAGCAATAAGGGAAAATGAATCTACTCCATCTGACACAGAACTAAATATCCTACTTTTATTAAAAACAACAACAACAACAGAAATAATGCAGTGGTCAGAGTACTGTGGTCTTTAAAGCTGCTTCCTGTTTTGATTCTGTAAATGGAAGAGTCAGGGAGGGATAATTTGTCTATCTTCAGCAATGACTGGGTAGGGAGAGTACTTTTTTTTTTTTTTTTTTTTTTTTTTTTTTTTTTTTTGATGTAGCAGGGGTTTTGCTTTGAGTAAATCAATACGTTAACATTTACCTAGAGCTAGTAGAATTAGCATATGAAACAGGGCCTGCAGAGTTCCTGACCAGGTAAATGTTCTACATCTCTTTTAAAAGCTATGCGATTAACAGAGCAACTGTAGTTTCTTCCTTGTTAATTGGTATACTTCCTGTATTTCCCCATGACCTTACATACTTATGCTGTATATTCCTAAATTGGGTGAAGCTCCCTTAAGAGAGCAGGAAACAACTCCTCTACATCTTCTCTTCCTTACAGATGCCTCCTGAACATTGTTACACACTATAGAGGGTCACAAATATCTGATGCAATTATTCATCGTCCTGTGAGTCTGGGTAGCATAAGCTAGTCCTTCTTATGTACAACCACCCTGCTTTCAGACCTTGAAGAGTGTGACATGGACTATGAGAGATAGCATTTCCCCAGGGCAGACTTATCTTTAAAAAACACTGAGCTCAAGAATAAGACCCACAGGGACTACCCAACCCACCAGGAGCTGTTTATGGAAATCTCTTCCCAGGATCTTTGTGTCTGGGGCTCACCTCACCATCTTAAGGCATAAACCAGAGAGTTCACATCTTTGTTTATTGGTTGCCAGCCATTCCTCCATGATTTTCGTCTCTCCACCCACCTTTCCCCCAATAAATACATTTGTTGAATGAATGTAGATATGAATGAGAGAATGGAGGAAAGATGAATGAAATAAAATGAATGAATTTGGAAGCTACAAAAGTGCCTGAAAACGCAGAAATTCTCATGAATTTCAAATTTATTGACTGAGGATGTCCCGGGGCTGGGAGACTGTTGTACAGAAACCAAAGAGGAAAAACTGCAGAACAAGATGCAGCCCCAGAGCTCAGTGGCTCAGGTGTTGACACCTGAAGGATTTGGGAACATCAGGGCAGTATCATGAGACCGCTAAGCCCATTGGCGCCCACGGAGAACATTTCCATCTCCTTCTTCTCCGCGGCGTCTAACGGACCTTATTTGCTTGGCCAGGTAGGCGCCTGCTTCTGCTGGGTCTGGTGGCAGATCGGGACGCCCTTGCCACCCCCGGAGGAACCGCCGCCCCCGGAGGAGCCGCCGCCGCAGCCGGAGCCGCCGCCGCCCCCACCACTGGAGAAGCAGCCACCACCACCTCCGGAGGAGCCGCCGCCGCAGCTGGGGAAGCAGCCACCACCTCCCCCAGAGGAGCCGCCGCCGCAGCTGCCTCCGGAGGATCCTCCTCCGTAGCTCTGCTGAGGCATGCACGAGCCCTGGGTGGTCTGCTGAGAGAAGTAGCCGGAGCCGCCGCCGGAAGAGCCGCCGCCGCTGCAGCCTGAGCTGCCGCCGCCCCCATAGGAGCCGCCGCCGCAGCCGGAACTGCCGCCGCCCCCGCAGCCGCCGCTGGAGGCGCTTCCGTAGCTCTGGCACTGGACCTCTTGGCTCGAGCCGCCGCCGCCGCCGCCGGAGTAGCAGCCACTGCTGCAGCCGGAGGAGCCGCCGCCGCCGCCGCAGCTGGAGAAGCAGCCACCGCCGCCCCCCGAGGAGCCACCCCCGCAGCCCGAGCCGCCACCTCCGGAGCTGGAGAAGCAGCCACTGCCACCCCCGGAGGAGCCACCACCCCCCGAGTACTTGACACTCCCACCGGAACCTCCTCCGCAGCCTCCGGAGCCGCCTCCGCCGCCGCCGCCGCCGGAGTAGCCTCCGCAGCCAGAGCTGCTGCTGCCGCCGCCGTAGTACTTGACGCTCCCGCCGGAGCCGCCGCCGCAACCGCCCGAGCTGCCGCCGCCGCCGCCGCCGCAACCGCCGGAGCTGCCGCCGCCGCAACCGCCGGAGCCGCCGCCGCCGCAGCCGCCGAAGCCGCCACCGCTGCCGCAGCCGGAGCCGCCGCCGCCGCTAGGGAATCCACACCCGCCGCCACCTCCGCCTCCTCCTCCGCCTGAGGTTTTCCCGCAGCCGACTGGAGGTAGAGGAGTGGGCTGCTTTTTCTGGTGAGACATCGTGTCTAAGGAGGAATGGAACCCTGGAAGGAGAGCAGAGAGCATCACTGGACCAGCCGTAAGAGGATGCTGCGGAGGAGGCAGCTGCATACATTCATGCAGCCCTGGAAACGCCCATCAACCTCAGAGCAGCACTGTCTGGGCCTGGTTTGAAGTCCCCTGTTGAGATCTGGGAGAACTCCCAGATGGGACTCTTATGATTAGTGCTTTCGGAAGAGTTGTACTCCCCCTCAGAAAGTCTTTACCAAGCTTTAAATAGGCCAGTAGTGTTGCCCATTTCTTTCTCCCAGCTTGGCCTCTGGCATCTGCTGTGTGATTTGACAGCAAATGACCCACACTCCCTCATCCGTCCTCGACTTCTATAAAGCACTTCTATAGACCACTTCATCTTTCAGGTCTCCATTCCCAATACGGATTCTCTGAATGCAAATAGAAATTAGCACAAACCTCCACCTAAGGTAGGGGATTTTATGCATCCCTGGCACAACGGAAGGGAGGTTTGTCTGAATGTCAGAGGTTTTTGCTCCCCACCCGACACGCTCTTAGTTCAGGGATGCCATGGTGGGTGGCTCATTCAACTAAGTGTCAGACTCTTGATTTCGGCTCAAGTCATGATCTCAGGGTTAGATTTAGCCCAGAGGCAGGCTCTTCCTTCAGCAGCGAGTCTGCTTAAGATCCTCTCTCCTCTCTCTCTCTCTCTCTCTCTCTGCCCCTCCCCGCTAAAATAAATAAATCTTTAAGGGGGGGAAAAAGCGCTCTTATTTCAAATTCTTGGTCTGAGCCTAAGCATGATACCAGGGCTAGTTATCAGAAAAGGCTACCCCCTCCCACCCCTGGTCCTGTCTGGACATAGGGGAAAAGACCCAGTGTTCCTTTGGACCAGCATCTCTGACCCGAAGATGTAGGCTTTGTTTACATCCAAGCTTGGTTGAGGCGACCATTACTAGTAGGAAGTTGTGTCCCAGCATCTCATACCATTTCTCTTTCAAAACATCTCTGAAAAACTGGTACCGGGTTCCTGTGGCTCCCCAAATCTCCCCCATCTGCAGCATTCTCTGAATTGCTCTCCCAGTTCTCCCTTACTCTTTGGAAGTAAGACTCAGCCTCTCCTCCTGACAGGTGCAAGAGGTCCATCTGCCCATTCACAGGGGTAGTCTACAGAATGTCCATGTGTGCCCATCACTGCCTGGCTCTACTGGGATGCCAGAGAGACAGAACGTAGTCTTGCCTTTGTGGAATTCCCATTCTGGCCAGAAAACCAGAGATACCATCCGTGGAGCAGCAGCTCAGCCCCCAACTTCCAACCTGAATTACCTCTAAACATGAATGCAGTTGGAAAGGCAGAGATCCTATAGTTTCCAAAGAGAAGAGAGGCCTTACAGGTAGGTCTGTGCCCTGGTCCACCTAGCCTGAGCAGGGCTAGGGAAGACTAGCTGGAAAGATGAGAGCCAGGAGAACTCACACTTACCTTAAGCACCAGGGGCTGAGTGAGGAGAGAAGATGCTGGCTTAGGTGAGCTCTGGAGCTTCCAAGGTTTTATACAACACTTGAGACCTGACTCATCTATTAATCTGGATCCACCTCTCATATTTGGACTCAGTTATGTGACCTATGGCTGCCGCCCCACCTGTCTGTTGATTACAGGCACAGGGTGGCCCATTCATGAAGATTTTTGCATACTCGAGATGGGCAGCCTAGTGTGCATCTCTGATGCAACTATGTAGCAGCCAAAGTGGATGGCAGACATTGTTTCCAAAACCTCTGGCAAAGGGCACATGCCATGAGACCTAGGTCTCTGACTCTTGAGGTGGCCCAAGAGAGTCACACTGGAGATCTCAGTTCTTAGTCCAAGAAGTGGGAACTACTCTTTGGCTTTTGATCCCATTGCTTGGAACCCTTGGAACTTTAGAGAGAATCCATCCCTCTTTTGCCTAAAGTTTCTCCCCCAGGGTTTCATGTGTGGTTCACTAAAGTGTTCTTGTCTTGAAACTAGCTTGAGAGAATGTATGAGTCCCCCATACCCAGTTCTGGGCTTCACACCATGGACAGGGCTGTAATTAATGGGACATGAATATCTACTTTGATTTATTCCTGGAGATTTATTCATCTGAAAAAAGTGATTGTTGATACTTTACATGCAGAGGAACAAGCTAAAGAGCTCTATCACTGTGGTCCTTCCTACTATGGCCCTTTGGCCCTGGCATCCTGCAGTCTTGTGTGGCAACAGTGACCTCAGCCTAAGAGGCAGCTGTGAAATAGAAAGAATTGAATTTAGGGGTCTGGATTAGGGTGCTCCGTATGCTACTTGCCAGCTGTGTCACCTTGAACAAAGTCACAGCACCTTACCTGGTGCCTAACATAGGAAGCACTCAGTAAGTATTTGTTGATTATTGAATGAGTAGGCTTCTGATGATAAGTTACCTTGTCTATCAAATAGGAGTAGTAGGGCTCCTGGGTGGATCAGTGGGTTAAGTCTCTGTCTTCAGCTCAGGTCATGGTTTCAGGGTCCTGAGATCGAGTCCCGCATTGGGCTCTCTGCTCAGTGGGAAACCGGCATCCCCCTCTCTCTCTGCCTGCCTCTCTGCCTACTTGTGGTCTCTGTCAAATAAATAAATAAAATCTTTAAAAAACACAAATAGGAATAGTAATGTTTGTTTCATAGGCTCGGGAAGAAGGAATAGTTAAACTGCAGGTGATTATGTTCTTTTTATTTTCTCCTATTACAGCACAGTCTTAGCTCCAACTTGGTCTGCATTTGGACAGAAAGACCCGAAAGTCTTAAGTCTATGGATAGCTAGAGGCAAGTTCTTCAGTAAGAAAATACTCAAAGATTTTCCATTGACCCTGGATGAGTAGTATCACTTCTGTGTATGAAGAGCATGTCCCCCCTTCTTTCATCATCAGAACCCAATTGCTATTGTTTAAGAAATGTCAGTTGAACTTTGTTCCACCCACCTATGTTTTGAAATGACAGTGCCAATAATAAATTGACTATTAATTATGGTGGCTTAATGATCAAGTGATCCTGTTTAGACTGTGGTCTTCAGAAACTTGTGGTGCTTGTTCTAGTTTGGATGGCATGAACCCAGGTAAACCCACATGCTCCCTTCCTAAGAGAAAGCCAAAAGGGAAAAACCAGGATCTGTTGAAGAAAGCAGGTTTCTCAGCTTGAAGGAGAGGTGTCAGGGAGATTTTGAAGGGAAACAGGCTCCAACTAGATTGCCACAGGTATAACAAAGAATGGTTTTATTTAGTTGGCAGCACTAGAGAAGGGGAGAAAGGGTAGACCATGTGGAGTTCCAGCCCTGATCTGTGGACCTGTGTTGCTCCATTACTGTGTGTTCTCTAGTCTGGAGGAAAATGTAAGTAAAAGGATGTCAGCAGTGCATCCTTGAGAAGGAAAGTTCTTTTATTTTGAAATCATGGCCTTCCTACTTTTGGGTGAGTTAAAAATATCATTTCTTTTAAAAGTGATGGATGCTCCAGGAGGTTGTAGTTGTTTCTTTTAAGTCCTCACTTGACCAAAAACAAACAAACAAACAAATAAATAAATAAATAAATAAAAATAGAACCGTAACCATATTGTTTTGCGGGAGATGTTACTACTCTGAAATTCTGATGTTTGGGAACCTGAAGTGCAGGTGACCCATTGCCCATGTCAGTTTGGAGGGTCATGTTCTTAAAAGAAATATACGATATTTTCTTGCTTTCTATGATTTAAGATGCTAGGAATTTACTCATTAATCTAGCCAACAACAGTGTACTAGGTACTACAGTGAACATTAATAAAGAGTCAGAAGCCTTGCCAAAAATTGTGCACAGATCACCTTGGTGGATTTGGAAGAGGGATACTCCAAACAGACTGCCCCTGCCACCCTAGATGGCATTTAATTAGGAAACCCTTTTATCTACTTTGTTAGTATGTAGGAAAGGTCAATGCAACATGGTATTGGCAACAATGCTAGGTCTTGTGGCTCTAAATTAACCTTGTCTGAGGTATGAATACATGAACCTCATTCTCCATTTTCTCTCTCTAGACCAGATGTAGTAAGATGCTGTGTGGACACCAACTGATGATCACATTTCAGCAAATCCATGAGGAAATGATGGGACTTTGTAGAATTATTATACTTGAGTATCTGGTTTTATAAAATTTTACATGACTTATTTTTAAGATTTATAACATTAAGCACTTAGCGCTGAATATATGCTTACCAGAATGCTTGAGTTTTGCAGCCTCACATTAGATCTTGGTTCCTGCCTATACCTGTATTCTTAGAGGAAATGGATTGTAAAGCAAACACAGCAGTGCCTAGTGTGGTGCTAGGTGTTAATAGCTGCTCAGTAAATCCTAGTGGAAATGAAAGGAATTCTTAATGCCTATTGACTAATAGCCAGTGCAAGGAGGGACATGGTCCCTGTCCCAAGCAATCCTCAGTCTGAGGGGAGATCACAGCTCTTGAGTTTGGAGAGCCCCAATCTGACAGAAGCCTGCTCATCACAGTCTTTAAGCATCTTAAGCTACACACATGCATTTTCTTGACTGAGTGCTAACAAACTCCCTAACTGAGGGTTAAAGGGCCACAGGTGGTTTGTAAAGAATAAAATGGACACAGGGCAAGGGCTCAGGAGCACTGTCAGGGCAGGCATAAAGCTTGGAAGCCCTTAACATTGTCCACATTCAATATGAAAGTTTCCTCTTTAAGTCCTGGCCAGGAGGTGCCTCAAAGCCTCAGGTAACAGCACTCACACCAGGCTACATTTTGGTCCTCTCTCCAGCCCTCCAGGATTAACAGTTGGGAAAGGTGGTTGTCTTTGTCAGAAGTCTGGGAGGACACCTCTGTAGTGGTTCACATCTGCTAGAATTACTTCTTCAGGAAGCTTCCCCAGCTTCATCCACCCATGTGTTCCATCTTCTTTGACACTTTCCCTTTCCAACTTCTTAAGGAACAACTGTACAAGTTACAGACTGCTAAGGACACAACCAGGAGCCTTATTTCCTTTTTCAAATTATAACTGTTCCTGACAGCCAGGCCACTATTAGTTTTATATTCTACACCCTAAGATTTAAAGAGAGTTCATAGCACCCTGGGGTTTTATCTGGACACGGTGACTCTTGAATGACTCTTTTGGGTGCTCCTGGAGTTCATTCTTGCAAAAGAAGGAGGCTCACAACTGAGTTCTAGCACTCCTGAATAACTTACAGATGCATGTAAGATGTGCCCAGGGAGCCCAGTGTGTCCAGGGAGCTCACTGGCTTGGCTCAGACACTTTCTGTGTGGACAGATTGTGGTGTGTATGGACTGCTGCAGCATGTGTTTTGTCCATTCCTCACAAGGCTCTTGAGTGGGACACCTGGGTGGCTCAATTGGTTAAGTGTCTGTTTTCATCTCAGGTCATGATCCTGAGGTCCTGGGTTCAAGCCCCACATCAGGCTCCCTGCAGGCTCCCTTTCTTCTCCACTATGCTATCTCTCACTATCTCTCTCTCTGTCTTTCAAATAAATAAATAAATAAATAAATAAATAAATAAAATCTTTAAACAAAAACAAGGGTCCTATGTCCTCAATGATATCTTCATTTCCCAGATAAGGAAGCAACCAGTGGAGGTTAATGGAATTGCTCAAATCTTTACAACCTTTAAGCGGCAAAGCCAGGATTCAGTCCTCTGGATTCCAAATCTTGCATTTCTTTTCAAGTACTACATTCCTCTTCTTTTTGAATCAATATAAGCAGAATGAGGGGATGACATTCCAGTCAGGCTCAGGTTCACACCCTCTTGGTGCCAGAGAACAGAGCTTGCTCTCATGGATACTCCCAGTTGCTCAAGGACAATTCTTTTTACTGGGGGACTGCAGGAGCCGAGGGGACATATATATAGAGGTCATCTGGCTCTTACCATTGGTGAGGGTAGATGAAGAACCCAAGGCCCAGAGAAGCTAAACCACTTCCTAAAGCCACATAATAAGGCTGATACTAGACCCTGAGTCTCTGTCCTCCCCACTCAGGGCTTTGCCTACTGTAAACTCAGGCTGAAGCTTTGTTCTTTCGCCTGACAACATCTCCACGTGTTGGCAGTGAGACCATGAGTAGTTAAAATGACAGTAAAAGTATCTCATAGTTGAACAAACACGTTCAAAGAAGCTCCTGAGCCTGAGTGCTATAGGCTCTGGGACTGGAGGTATATTGCTGGTATGGAGGCCTTCCACAGCTAGGCAGCTGCTCTGCAGTCTGAGCTCACACAGAAATTTTATAGGCAGGGAGCAGCAGTGAACAGCTTTTGTGGGCCCCTAGTCTTGCTTGGGAGATAGGCAGTGTCCGGGGAAGCCTTTCAAGGCTTTTGTGGGTGGTGGTAATTGGTGTTTCCAGAATGTTGGCCCAGCCCATCCACTGATAATCCCTAATAATCCACTGGTTTTCCACTGATATCTACAAGTGGATAATCCATGTTGCTTTAACTGACTCTCAACTCAAATGGAATCTGGAAATCAATAGGATATGAAGGAAAAAGTACAAACATTTCAGACGCATGGTCCTCTAGGCTTTGTTCTAAAGTTTCAATCCAAATTTTTCTGGGGGGCATGCTGCTTTAGATGATCATCTCCAATATACTTCTCTTTTATTGGGGTCATTGAAAACCGAAACAAGGTAAGTGCCCTTTCCACTTTGGTCTTAACAAGCTTCTCTCAGGAACTCCCTGGGGCTACAGAGGGCTTTGGGTGTGGTCTTTCTGACTCATAGGCTGTTAATGGGGTTTGCTACTGAAAACCAGAATTTAGGTCCAGTCTGTCTTGAACAGTAAAGCTTGTTTGTCAGACTTGTTGATTAACTTTAATTTTTGCTCATTCTTCAAACTATCCTACTCATTTCAATAGCTGAACTTGTTGAAATTGGGTGGATTTGTGGCAAACCTTCTTACTGCTTAGGAAAGTGGGAATGGTCATGATTTGGTAAGTGGCTCTCTACTGAATTCTTTACTGGTTACCTTGATGTGCTTGGAGTATTCCAAGACTACAGAATCATCATTCACATCTGGTGTGGATTCCTAGGGCCTTCCCTTCCAGGCTAGGACCATCATCCAGACAAAAATCAGATCCTCCTAAATTTTCATATCTCCATCTAACTCAGAGTATTTGATAAATACTTGTTCATCAGCCAAGGAGATGATGAGAATTTAGTCTCATATCCCAGGGTAAATGCAATCTGATTTAGTTTTCCATAGAAAGTACCTTAAATAAAGTGGACATGGCAAACAGCTTTCCCTTGCCATCCCCCATCTTTCATTCAAGGTGCCTGATTCCCCCCATCATCTCCTGATTCTTATTTTTCAGAATATCCCTTGGGTCATACCTTCTTAGAGCTTTCTGGAGGGGGTTGAAGCAGGACTAGGGGCACTTCTGAGGTTTGCCAGTCTGGTCTGTTTCGAGGGGTAGGGATTAGAATCTTTCCTTTTCTGAGGTTTTGGGGTCTTGGGAGTTCTGTGCCTTACCTCTGCTTGGGTAAGGCATTATCCTCCCCCGACCTGAATTTCTCTATCTGTAAAGCCAATCTAATTTCTGACTGGTTTCCTTTTGGCCCCTCCTTCCCAGGGCGCCTCTTTCCCAGGGCCCCCCACTGGACAGAAAGGAGGGAGAAATGAGGGTTGGAGGCATTGACAGGAAAGAAACTTAAGTGGGATGACAAGAATCAATAGTTCCTGGGAAAAAAAGCCTAGAAGCACTCCAACCCGACCTCCCTGTGTACTAGCTTTGGGTTCCAGTGAAAGGCATTTGGGGAACTTTTCTTCAACAAGAGCATTTCCCCCCACCTGAGCTTGCTGTGGAAGAGGAGGGAGGGATTTAGCAGGAGGGCTGGGTGAGGAAAGTTGGCCTATGCCATGAGTAACCTTTGCAGAGTTGCCCAGGGTGGATGTAATTGCAGGGGATTAAGAAAGGCATGTGGGCAGGCCAGAGTTGCCTTAGATCCTTCTGTGATTGACATATATCACTTTGGGTCTCAGAGCAAGGATTACTTTGGCTCCTGAATGTTCACTCAGTGAATCCCCTGGTGGTGGAAACTGGTCCCTTACCCTGTAATAAGTCATTTTGCTATAAAATGCAATGAAAGACAAAACAAACAAAACCCAATTAACCTTGCCAGGAGTAACTTGAAAAGCAAAGCAGAGGAGCACCAGGGTGGCTCAGTCAGTTAAGCATCTGGCTTTGCTCATCTCACTGTCTCAGGGTCCTGGAAGCAAGCCCCCACATCAGGTTCCCTGGTCTGTGTAGAGCCTGGTTCTCCCTCTCCCCCACTCCAGCTCATGCTCTCTCTTGCTATTCCTCAAATAAATAGGTAAAATCTTATTTATTTTTTTTTAAGATTTTATTTATTTATTTGACAAAGAGAGAGATCACAAGTAAGCAGAGAGGCAGGCAGAGAGAAAGAAAGAGGGGGTAGCAGGCTCCCCGCTGAACAGAGAGCCTGATACAGGGCTCGATACCAGGACCCTGAGACCATGACCTGAGCTGAAGGCAGAGGCTCAACCCATTGAGCCACCCAGGTGCCCTAGGTAGGTAAAATCTTTTTTAAAAAAGAGAAGAAAAGCAGAGAAAAAAAATTATGGATAATTCCAGTATTTTAAGTACAACTAATTGTCTAAGTTTTGTTGAGTATTTTTATCTCGATCTTTTTTCCCCTTTCTTTATACTTTCTTTTCCTGTAAAGTTTCTATTTTGGGTGCTAATTTTCCAGTGACATTTTTATCATGCACATATTCCCATGTCCCTCCACAGTCTCTTTAACCATTAGTTTTAGTGGCTTGGCTCCTTTGCCTACTCCTAATCTTCCAGCTGTCCTGTACCCTCTGTACTCTTGAGAACTCCTTGTTGAATTTTGTTGGGTCTTGATTGTCTCCCTGATAGATAGTTGGCAGGGACTTTATCTTCCTTTATATTCACAGAGTGGCTATATATTAGGTGAGGAGAAATGTTAGTTGCATGAGGACCACCCCCCAACTCTTTTAACTTCTCATCTCCCCTCTCTTTGTGTAGAACCTAGTGCCTCAATTCCTTTTAACTCCCACTTCATAGAATCATTTTTTTTCCCTCAAATGTTGTTTTCATTTTGTCTCCAACTTCTCCTCTCAGGGCCAGGATAGCCTTGGAAATATGAAAAACAATTTAATTCCAGTTAGTTAACATATAGTGTAATAGTTTCAGGTATATATAGTGATTCAACACTTCCATACAACACCCAGTGCTCATCAAAAAGCACTGCTTTCTTTTTTTTTTTTTAATTATTCACTTATTTACTTATTAACATACAATGTATTGTTTCAGGGGTACAGGTCTATGAATCATCAGTGTTACACAATTCACAGTGCTCACCATAGTACATACCCTCCCCAGTGTCCATCACACAGCCACCTCTCCTCTGATACATCCCTCCCACCCCACTCCACTCCAGCACATCTTAATCCCTATCACCTATTTCACCCATCCCCCACCCAACTCCCCTCTGATAACCATCAGTTTGTTCTCTATCCTTAAGATTGTGTTTCTTGGCTTATCTCTCTCTTTTTTTTTCTTTGATCATTTGTTTTGTTTCTTAAATTCCACCCATGAATGAAATCATGTGGTATTTGTCGTTCTCTGACTGACTTACTTCACTTAGCATCTGTGTGTTGCAAACCTTTTAGTGTGTTGCGGGGGGCGGGGGAAGTAGGGGGACAGGGCAGAGGAGTCAGCAGTTTAGTAGGGTGTTTGGAAAACAAATTATTTAGGATGCTTGAATTCAATGATACTCAAGCACCTGAGGGACAAGGGGATGTAGAGAAAAGAAGCCAGTGGATAAGCCTTCTTGGGAGTGGGGTTTTGAGTTAGGATTGGAAAATAGTGAAAACTATAGATAGGTTTCTCCACCTTTGGGCTTTGGCTCTAATGTTACCTTCATGTGGATGTGAATGGGTGTGCACATGTGATATATGTACAGCATGAATGATGTGTAGGTGTCCATGTGTGATGCATGTACACATATCTGCATGTACATGTTATATGCTTATACATGTTTCTCTGCATATGATGTATGTAGACATGTGTGATATATGCACATGTCAAAGTGTCCATGTGGTGTGTATACAAATGTTCACATGTACATGTCATGTGTGCATACATCTGTGTGTGTGTGTGTGTGTGTGTGTGAGATGTGGGTATACATGTCTGTGTATATGTGGGTATACATGTCTGTGTCTGTCTCCTTTCCGGGAACTTCAGTATTGCTCCTCATGTCAGACTCTTCCTCACAGAACCTGTTCTCTCTCTCCTGGGAATCCTGGCCCTGGAACTGCTGTCAGACAGCCTCAGCCTTCACAGAGACTGACCCACATCGTTTTCCATGATTTGTGTCTCTAGCCATGGCAGTAGATTTGCCCCACATCAGGACAAAGCCCAGATTTTTTAGTCCAAAGGGTCTTTTGTGGTTCAGTACTCTCCACATCTGACTGTTTTCCTATAGAAGCATTTTGCTCCAGACAAACTCAATGATCCTCTCTCTCACTGAGTTGGTTGTGTTTAATGGCTTGTATATTCTCCTTTTTTTTTTTTTCTTGAATCTGTTCATGCCCTATTTCCTTGGTTTGTTTAACTCTGATTTTCCTTTTAATATTCTATCAGACATCATCCCTCCAGGAAACCTTGCTCAACACCCCATCTGATTGAGAGAGCACCTTATCTGCAGCATGGTAATCCTGCCCCCTCTGCCAGACTGGGAGCTCCTTGCAGGAGCTGGGTCTTGTTCACTGTCCCACATCTCAAGCATCAGCACATGCCTGGCATAGCCTGTTGTAGATGCTGGGTAGAATGGAGGAATGAATGATGTACTCTCCATCTGCCCACGTCTGGAATTGTCAGTGGCCTGGATATTGTGTCTTAGCCTGGGTGGGGAACATATTTAGTCTCTGTCCTATTTTCACTTCCCTGATAAGATTGTTTGCTCCTGGATGACAAGGATGGCATTTGTAGCTCTTAGTAAACCTGGAGCCTATGGACAAACAGGCGCTGAGTGTTTATTGAAAGGAAAGAAAAAAGGAAAGAATGAAATGGAGAACAGAAGGAGAAAGAAAGAAAGAAAAGGAGGGTAGCAGAGAGTCAATTATCATATGGTTTCACTTATTTGTGGAGCATAACAAATATCATAGAGGTCAAGGGGTGTTAGAGAGGAGAAGGGAGTTGGGGGAAACTGGAAGGGGAGGTGAACCATGAGAGACTATGGACTCTGA